>NC_055973.1:3416774-3451774 GCF_018492685.1 Alosa sapidissima
TGTGTGTGTGTGTGTGAGACTTGCAGGACTGCCAGGATTTGAGAGTACTCTTGATGTTTCTAAGCAGACTAAGGCTACGAATTACTAACACACTCAAGCACAATACTAAAATAATAGACCCAATTTAATTGTCTTAGATGTGAATTTAGAATAGGGAATAGGGAACCCAATCTCAATGGTGTACACAATGGATTCATATTAGATAAACACTAAGGCGTTGTAAGTGGTGTGAGAAGTATTTACATGGTCAGAGTTGACAGAGCCTGAAAAATAGCATATCCTAAATTGCTGAATGGGGTGAAAACATTATCCTTTCACCATGGCAACCCAGTGTGTGTGCGAGTGAGTGGTGTGCACCTTTTGCTCCGCTGCAGGATGAGTGAGTGCTCTTTTCCATCAGCGAAGGTTCCTGTCGAGGATCTGATGACAGCTTTGTGGGAACTCCCTCCCACGGCCATGTTTACATGGACTTCCAGTTGACCAGACACAAGCATGGCAGCCAGGAAAGGCTGGAGAGAGAGAGAGAGAGAGAGAGAGAGAGAGAGAGAGAGAGAGAGAGAGAGAGAATGAAAGAAAGAAAGAAAGAAAGAAAGAGAAATAGATCGTTGTTAAGCATTAATTATTAATACATGATCACTTAATGCTAAATTAATTAAACATGAATAAACATGAATAACCACTTCTGCTAACAGGATTCCTGTACACACACACACACACACACACACACACACACACACAC
Source organism: Alosa sapidissima (assembly GCF_018492685.1). Lineage (NCBI taxonomy): Eukaryota > Metazoa > Chordata > Actinopteri > Clupeiformes > Clupeidae > Alosa > Alosa sapidissima. Next base: position 3,417,514 of record NC_055973.1, read on the forward strand.
ACACACACACACACATGGCCAACATTTTCAGCTAACAGCAGTGATGTACCTGGTGTGTCTGTCGGCGCTTGCGGTTGGCCATCTTGCCAAAGCCAGCGAGGATCAGGCCGGTCTCGTTTCTGCTGGAGAAGGTGGCCATGAGCTCCATGTGGGGGTCCAGGCTGATGGGGGGCATCTCCAGGAAGCCTCCACCCAGCACTGAAATGCTGCGGATAGCCTACGGGACAGACAGAGGTGGACAAAGCCCATAAATCAATCACTGCATACTGTGGATGGACTACAAACAGAGATATACGTGTCCATAAGTCAGTCGTCACATACTGTGGATGGACTACAAACACACAGAGATATGTGTGTGTCCATAAGTCAGTCGTCACATACTGGGGTGACCTATACATGTCCACATGTTAATCATCTCAAGCTGTATGTGGGCTATCACCACAGAGACATGTGTAAGCTCATCTGCTTTCATCACACTGTTAAGTGTGGATGCCCTCTACGCTACCTAGAGGTATGCAAGCCAATCAGCACAAGCGAGGAGCAGAGGAACTCACAGGGTCATGGTAAGATCCTATAAGATCCTAAATATACTAAATGTGTCACATTTCATAACATCCTATTTTTCAGGAGGGTAAGAGGTAACATTACACCACTGTCTACATTAGACATTAGTTCAACAAAATACATTATAAAAATGGATTATGTTACATGTCACATAACAAATGCTACCTCTGGTAATATAAGGTGATAAAGAATTATTTTTCTTCAGGTCTTACCGCTAGAATGCAACCTTTCTTGACACCATAAGAATCCCTGAGCAAGTCAAAGTTTGTGCGAGCAATCTCCACATTCTTGATGCATCCTACATATGATCGCGCCACCACCTGCCTCCTACAAAGAAGAAACACAAGTGTTCAGTTCAAAATGTAACAGCTTTTATGTAAATTAAATTACGTTAAGTTGTGCTTGTGCTGAGATTTTCACTGTCATTCTCACCTGATTGGCCGAGACTTCGGGAGGCCTCCGATGTAAATGGGGTCGAGGTCGGAGCGATTGAGGTCAGATGCTGCACCTGGAGCATCGGCCTCTGTGACCTCACGCTCGGTGGGATTGTCTGCTGCCATGACGGCTAAATAGCCTTTGGAAAACAACACACATCTCATCATACGGTGTTTGTTATTCCACTGGGGTATACTGTGTACCAGCATGTTAATAATACTATGCGATGCTATACTGACTTGAAATTCAGCAAACAGGGAGCCTGTATCAATGAGCACTACCTCTATTATATCAGTAATTCAACATCACAAGAAAAAAAGCTTTTATTTGATCATTGCTGGTTTAAAACTGTGACTTACCTTTTCGTTTATTTCTCTGCAGGGCAATTTTGTACCAAGTTCCTGTGTTGTACACTTTCTTGGTTGTCATAGTGAGAGGTCCAGATCCCAGTTCAAAGGTCAAGCGCACTCTTCCATCCACCAGCTCAATGGACAAGAAGTCTCTCTGCAAAAATATTGGAATGATGTCAGCACCCTAAACACTGTGCTTATCCTTTTCTTTTGACATTCATGTTGATATATGTTATACCACAAGAAAATGGCACGCTAAATGTGTGGCATATATTACTGTTCCGTTTGAAGCCAGGTAAAGGAGCAGGCCATTGGGGGAGAGAGTCTTGAAGAACATGACGATACTGGTGGCTGTCGAGCGCAGAGACTTCTCCACCACGGAGTATCCACTGCCATCAAAATAGAACGAGGTCTCCTCTGCCTGAGGACTACAGGGGAAAGACGGAGGAGGATTTGTTTATGTTTGTATTTTGTTTATGTTTCTAATTCTAATTAGGTATGTATTTAATTTACACAGTTGGGCTATACAAATGTCAAGATAAATACAAGCGAGGCACAACAAAGCAAAAGAAGTGGTCAGCTACTTACAAAACATTTAGTTATGACAAAGTAATATGTTTCTGAAATATATGACAGCACCTCTTGAAGCAGCCACGACACTGTCCTTGTCTTTCTGCATAGTTCCACAGCCCGATGTTCTTCTCATTCAGTGAGGCTTCTCCCATACAGCCTTTGAACTGTGTTAACTTCACTGCTGAGGATTTCTGAAGAGACATTAACAGAAAAAGGTTGAGCATTGTATTGTTCATTAAGGTGCATCATCATTTTATTTGGCTTATGGTTTCAGACAGCTAAACAATCAGCTTCCTGGTTGAAGGACTGTGATCAACTCAGCTACTGTGTTCAGATAATAGGCATATCTTGATATTAAAAGTAGCAGCTGTATTTTCTGGCTACACACTCCCTGTCATTGGCACTTTTGTCTCACCTTGACTTGGCCACCTAGACCACCAACAAATATCCAGGTGTCCTTGGTTATGTCCATGACAGTGGATGACCCTGGGGCTGTTGCCTTCACTGGGGGTAGAGGCAGAGAATCCAGCTGCTGAACTGTAAGGGTGCCATACTTGCCGAAACTGTGGAAGCAAAGTTCAGTGTTTATTAAAGTATTATATACATATTGTTACGTTATTCTATAGTGCAATCTAGAATACATTATATGTACATAATTTACAATATATCTATCTATCTATCTATCTATTTATCTATCTATCCTTACTTGGTAGCACAGGAGTTAAGGTTTGGTTGTGTTCATAATTTGAAAGTTTACCGAGTTGCATTGATCCGTTGCCACTTGTTGTTGTTGATCTGCACGTCAGGATAGTCCAGCTTGGTGTGCCCTGACCCAGCATCCCACAGGAACGACACCTTCCCATGCCGGGTCTCCAGGGCCATGAAGTCCGGCTGGTAAAGACACATCAAATGTCACATGCAAAGCAGCCAAAGAACCGAAAGATGCACATTGATGCTTAACATTCTGAAAGACCCTTTTATATGAACCACTCTAGAGATCCACCAATCTGAGTGAGAGTATTCTCATGTCAACATATTGCTGCCTGCAGGTAGAATCGTACTCATGAACTTCAGTTCACATGCAACAGTAATACCACTGTGCTTTATTTTGCTATGGCACTACCATGCAGGCTATGCGGTGTGCTAAATGCTACATGCTAAATGTCATCCTGACCTGCATGGGTAAAATGTGCCATGGCACTGTTAAAGTGATACAGCTGATGTAAAAACTCTGAACTTGAGTGTTACAGTGGAGCTGCTGCACTTTAGAGGAGCAGGTTGCCTGGTGTGCGCTAAATGCTGACCTGCATGGGGAAATGTGCAAGCTTGTCACTGCTAGAGTAACGATGCCAAAATGTGTTTGAGTTTGAGGCTTACTGCCGAGCTGCTGCCCAGGTAGAAGAGCAGGTTGTCTGGTTCGGTGGTCTTCACTGTCAGGGTGATGGTATTGATGTTGCTGGCGGAAACCTCAGGCTTGTAGGCCCTGACGCAGTCATGCTCTGACAACACTGCCACTTTGATCTGGGAGGGAGAGGAAAGGGGGGGGGGGGGGCTGTTAGTGTCACTGGATTTGTCAGTCAAAGTTGAAAAAGTAAGCTGTTCAGGAAAGAAAACTGATAATATAATTGAGTCGTGTGAAGACTTTTAAGTATGTTGTTAAGAGCAAGTTTTTAAGAGCAATTAATAGATTGATTTTTTTTTTCTCCAAAGAGATAATGAAATTATGGGTTTGTTATGAACTTCCCAAAAGACAACTTAAAATCCTTGAACTTGAAAATGATGTGTGTGTGCATATGCATTTGTTTGTGTGTGTGTGTGTGTGTGTGTATGTCTGTGCATGTGTCTGCCCAGTGCACTGACCGAGGCAGCCTGCCTGCGCGCCTGGCTGATCATCTCTTTGATCTCGGACAGGTTTCTGCTCAGGTTCTCTCCGAGCATCTTCAAAGGCTTCAGCCGGTCAAAGAGAAGCTCCGCACGCACCTCAACCTCACTGAGCTTCGACGCCACCTCACGAGCTGCAGGGTGGACGAAGACATGGTCAGGCTCACAGAAGATTCATCATTAAACAGATTTCACCTGGAAAATGTCAGGCTCACTGCCTTAGGTTAGTACATTTCATATTATCACAACTGCTTAAAAAGGAGGAGACATGTCAAAACAACATCTACACAGGGATACATCTATCCTTGTGCCCTACAGCATTTGAACTTCTGAACCCAAAAATCGCAAGCCTGGTCAGTTGAGATAAAAGCAGACCATTTTTATGCTAAAGCCTTGAACTTTGAACTTTGAACTTACTGGTCTTTTCCGAGTCAGTGACCATCTCGTTGGTGCCTCTGGTGGTGCTGTTGACCTCGGCCACGGTGGAGGAGGACTGCTCCAGTTTGGTCTGGAAGTGTTCCAGACGACCCAGGGCCTGGATCAAGGAGGAGTTGACCCCCTCCACCTGCTCCTTGACCTCCTGGACCTGTCCACTAACTGAGGAGTGATAATAAGAACTGCTCAGCATGCTGCTTAAAAAATGAAATAGCTCTTCAAGCTCTAGTTTTGAGAGAAATCTATTGAAAAATGTAGCTGATCTAGACAGAAAAGCACTTGAATCTTGAAATCCATTTAAGTTTCATTTAGAAGAAGCAAAAAGACCCATCTCATATAGACCACACTAGTTGTTCATAACTTACAATACTCAGAATTACATTTCACTGAATAGTGGTACTATCACTCTACAACAAGCAGTATGAAAAGAACAGCGTGTCCTAGACACTGTATAGTAATAGTGGCGCACCAGAGGGGATGCCCTTGAGGAGGGTGGCTGCCTCGGGGATGAGCTGGCTGAAGTTGCGGAGGTTGGCTTTGAGCAGGCCGAGCCTGTCAGTCGCATCAGTGAGATACACAACGAGACCTACAGAGGAAACAAACAATGAGCTATTAGCACATGCCATTAAGAGACCACAGCACCACATGTATGTGCTCGAGTCTATGACTGTGTGTGTGTGTGTGTGTGTGTGTCCTTGTCTGTGTGTGTGTGTGTCTGTGCCTGTATGTGTATGTGTGTGTGTGTGTGTGTGTGTGTGTGTGTGTGTGTGTGTGTGTGTGTGTGTGTCTGTCTGTCTGTGTGTCGGTGTATCTGTGCCTATGTGTGTGTGTCCATGCCTGTATGTGTGTGTGTGTGTGTGTCTGTGCCTGTATGTGTGCGCGTGTGTGTGCGCGTGTGTGTGTGCGTGTGTGTGTGTGTGTGTGTGTGTGTGTGTGTGTGTGTGTGTGTGTGTGTGTGTGTACACACCATCACTTTGGTTGCTCAGACGTCTGCTCTCCTCCAGGATGTCCATGCTGTGCTGCAGGGCCCTTCTCCCCTGCTCATATATCGACCCCTCCATCAGCGTCTGCAACACACACCGTAACTCACCTTCAGAACTGGGACAATGTCTGTCTCCAGCAGAACCATCTGAGCCTGCCCTGCAGGTAAACAAGCCTGTGATGATGCTCTGTTTGTTCAGCATGGCTCACCTGGTTGAGAACGTGGGCTGCATTCTGAGCAGCTCTCTGTGCGTAGTCCTCGGATGTCTGGATGTCTGCTCGGATGTTAGAGTTGGCCTGAGCTGCACTGGTGGCCTTCTCTGCTGATCCCCGAACCTCAGACAAAGACCTGAACAGGAACACAATATTACACGTGTTGGTGTGTTGAAACAGCTGAATATTTCATATGAGGGATATTTGGTTTGCTCAGCTCATATAGCTTATAATTATGTGTGACTATACTGATGTTTACTAAATAGATGTACAGAAACCATAAACTATACATGTATAACATCATAAACACACACACACACACACACACACACACACACACACATCACACAGACACGCACACACTTACACAGACACACACACACACACACACACACACACACACACACACACACACACACACACACACACCTGTTGAGAGCCTCAGCCTCTTTGTTCATGGCCTGAGCGTGGTCCTCGCTCCTATAGACGAGCTGCAGGGCATCTCTCTTGGTCAGCTGCATGACCAGCGTGTCCACATGCTTCCGCAGGGTGGGGTAGTGCATCTCCAGCTCGTCACGCGTCTCTTCCAAAGTCTACGCAGAAAACAAAACAAACACAGTACCAGATTACAGAACAGAAAGGGAGGGAAAAGTAAGGAAGCCTTTGTGTAGTTATGAGTTAAGGGACAAAAATAGAACTCTGCATGAACTCATGGATTACATTGGAGAGACATTGGCTACCATATTAAACAGCTAAATGAGTGATAGCAACAGCCTTTGAACTGCAGCAACAACTTTGTTCAGGAGAAGACTGCAGCAATGCACTCCACATGCGCTAGTAGACATCTGGCTCTGGCACACCAGTGATGTCACGCCTAACGCAACCACTGACCACTGCGTGGACCCTGCTGCTCTTATGCTGCCTGCATAAGAGACCTGTCTCTTAGAGATATGTCTGTGTCAAAGCACAGTACTTATTCTGAGTAAGTGACTCTGTTTTCACTAGCTTGAGTGGCTGTGTCTGTGTGTTGATCTGGAGGTGTATTGGTGCTTCTGGAGGGTATACTGTATGATAAGCCAAATGGCTTAGTGGACGCACAGATGTGATGTTGTCCATATCTCCACCGATGTTCAGGGCATCAGTCAGGAGGTCCTGGGCCTCTGCCATCTGTGATGTCACTTCCTGTGTCTGGTTGCTCACATTGTGCTTCAAAGTCTGTTAACACACCACAGCAACACATTTGTGATGAGAACAAAGCTAACATGAAAAGTAATCAATTTCTGTATAAACTGATAGTGATTTACAGTAAACTGTGATTACTGTAAGACATTTTAAAATATTTTCCAAAAAAGGATATTTTACACTGTTGCTAAAAGGCAGATGAAATCCAAAGCATTATTCAAAATAATATAATTTCTCTGCACCCATTGCTGAGTGTTGCTGTGAGACCGACTGTTAGTAGGGACTCACTGTGTACTGCTCCAGACTGGCGTTGATGATGCTGAGCAGCTGGTTGGTTTGATTGGTCTGCTCCCTGGCCGTTACTATGAGAACCTGGGCCTCCTGCAGCTGGTGCGTATGATTGGACAGGGCCGTGGTGACAGCATCCATCTGAGACTCGACGGCCTGCCGAGGGTCCCCGATCTGTTTCTGTACCTTGTCAAGGATGGCCTCGGCCTCACTGCACAGTCAGACAAACACAGAAGATCTCCTCATTTCACACTCAGAGGGGTTTTGGCATCCTCACTATCATCTGCTAGTTTTAGCCATCTGCATGTTATTAAACTAAGCCTTTCATCTTACATTCACAGAAATAAATACTTTCTAAGAGGTAATTAAAAGTTTGATTTTTACATTTATAACTTTTCATGTGCTGTTTTGGCTCCTCCTAAATGATTATAGAAGAGTATTGGTACAGTGCATCAAGCATGCTCCAGATTTGGTGTAGTGTAAGCATGCATTTTTTTGGGAGTTGAGTTTGGCCATGCACTGCATGGGATCTGGGACTGGTGCATGTTAGAACAAACAGGCACTGACCTGAGTTCAGTGAGGGCGGAGGAGTTGGTGATGTTGATGCCTTTCATCTTGTCCAGCTTGGCCTCCACCTGCTGCTGCAGGACCGTGCTGTCCACCTCGTCCATGTCCTCCTTCGCCGTCCCGTTCAGACGACCCACCTCCTCCTCCAGAGCTACACCAATCACAGCCAGTCAAGCACAGTGATGGAACCACTCACCACTAACACGACACAGTCTACAGACGTGCTGTTACTGCTGATAACCAGGGAAACTCAGATTTCATGCATCTTTCATCTGTCTCTGATTATCATGTATAAGTGCATGGTGCAGAGTCAATGCAAATGAATGCAGATATGTCATCCTTTACCTTGTATAGCAGCATGAGTCTTATTGATGAACTCTAGCAGCTCCTTGCCCCGTGCAATATGCCTCTCTGTGGATTGGGACACTTCATCTCCATATTTGGACACAATCTTGACCTGTAAGACAAGTCAAAGGCAGATAGTAATTTCTATTCAAACATTTATTTGAAGTCCTAAATTAGGATTAAGATAAAGCTCTGTGGAGCTGAGCCTTACCTTCTCCTCCAGGTGGTCAACTTGCGCAGTGAAGCTTATCACAGTAATGTCAGCCTGGTTCATCTTATGACTCGGGCTTTTCTCCCATGACATGAGGTCCTGTGTGAAACACAATCATTTTGAACTACAGATATTAAAACTAAACATTATGCGTTAACATTATTACATCCAATGTAAGGTATGCAATAAACAGTATTTGAACTTTGAAATGATTTGAACTAGCCTGAAAGCCAGCCCCAATTTAACCCCCCACCCAGAAGATTTGAAGGAAATTCGGTGTGGACTTTTCGGTCTGGACAACTATGCCCGAACCAGAGCGGTTCGAAACCAACTGCACCAATCAAATTGTTTTTGCGGGCTTTGTATGATGATGGACATATGAGCAACTGTGCCTCGTCTATTACGTCACCTGAGCACGCTTCAGTTGGTTTTGTTTGCAACATAAAGCCTGTCGCTAGAAGCTAGAGATTTAGATTTTGCTATCTGTTGTACAGATATTGACAGTGCAATAACTTAAAAAAGATGACCAGAAAACAGCGTTAAGACATTTGTGGAGAAGAAGGATGGTTTGGGTGTTCTTCCTACAGGATTCACGGTAGGCTATTTCATTGCTCTGATTGGTTAGGTCTATCCAATTGAGTGCAGAGGCATTTCCCCCCTGTATCGATTGAAACACGGCCCATAATCACGTCCCAATGGAGCAGTACCAGACTCAAACTCTGACTAGAATTGAATATGACTACATCAGGCTAGATTTGAAAAGCACACACGTAAACACTTTCATTCTGTGAGACTTCAAGACACTTCAAGTTTTCTCTTTTAAAATATTTAACATATAAGATATGTTCCCATTTGATATGGGAGAGAGAGATGGGGTGGGAGCAGGAAATGACCCGGTTCGGACTCAAACTCCGGTGTCCATGGGCACGTGGCCCCAAATGTGGTGTGGGCGCTGGAGCCAGTTACGCCACATCGCGCCGCAAGACTTCAACCGTTCTGACCTGAATCTCTCGAGTCTGGTTCTCCAGGCACACCAGCAGAGAGAAAGGAGCGAGGATCATGCCCGTCAGGTTCAGAGAGGAGATGGACGACTCCAGAGCGTCCAGGTCATCCAGTAAGAGCCCTGTGCACTGGTCATCACAAGCTGTGTAAAGTGGGCAGAGAACAACATGTTTAATATGGAACAAACAACATACTAAATCCATCACAAGCACAAAGACAACACACACAACAACAAACCATCAATACAACCCACACAGTCAGTCAAATGAAACCAACAAAACAATACATTAAACATCCAATCAGGATACCTCTCAACATCAAACTTTAGCAAAGGAAATGAAACAATGAACGGGACACAAACCTGAAGTGCTTATTAATAAATAATTCATACAGTACATTAACAACAATTAACAATCGTATACTCAAAAGGATTTGAAATTATATTATTCATTTTCTCGTTAATAATTCATAGACATTTGCTCTATATTTATTCTTTATGCTAATGTGTTAATTACAAGTGAAGTTGCCTTTCTTTAATCTGTTGTGGACCTAAGATTCTCCATTTATATATTTGTTGTGTAATTCCATTCCTTTAATTAATGTGTTGTATCTTTCCATACATTTCTTTTGTGGTCTGCTGGGAGTATTCAGGCTCTCAGTGTGATAAACGTATTATCCATCTCTGAGTGCTGTGCTTTAATTAATACGTCTCCGCATATAAGCCTTTTGTGGTCGTGAGGGGATATTCACATGCGCACATTGTGTGGTGCATGCACTAAATATGTCCGTCTCTGAAGGGATGTGTTTTGACATGTCTGTGCTGGATACTCACACACACACTGGTCTCCGATCAGCGCATGTCTGGCTTCGCACTCCTCGCAGGTGTGTCCCCTCACGCCCACCTTACAGTCGCACTGGCCCGTCAGGTGATGGCACACCTGGTGGAGAGACCCCGCTGCGCTGCACTGGCACGGCTGACAACGACCGCCCGGCTCCGAAGGGTTGCCATAGTAACCCACAGAGCACCTGAAGGATGAGGAGAATTGTAAAGATGTTTTTTTTTAATCAACTTAGCACACCTCTGTTAATGTATTGCGCACATAATATGTCATAATGTGTCTCACTTTATATTAAATGCTATATTAAAAAATACATATTAGCCTTAAATGAACCCCAACTTTAATCACAATTACATCTGCTAAAATGAACAAATACAAGAAGAACATTGCATATTATCAGCCAATTAATGGCTGGGAACAGAATACCCTTAGCCTTAATATAAAGAGGTGACATTATGTCATACAATTCCACCATCACTGGCATATTGATGTTTTGCCCTCTTCACAGTGTCATCCCTCAGGTGGGGATGAATGACCGTATCTCTAACAGGACAGCACAGCATGTATGACCTTGCTCCTGTTTCTTGACCTCTAATGAGGCATCATGTGACCTTTGACCTCACCTCTCGCAGTAGCGGCCCTCGTAGCCCTGCTGGCAGGCATTGCAGCGGTAGTCCCCAGCACCCTCTGGCACACAGGAGGGACTGAAGCTGCAGCAGGAGGAGAGAAGAACAAACTGAGTCACACCGCTAACACACAAACACCGCTAACACACAAACACTGGTAACATCTGGGACTGAGTAATCACACAAACACACACAAACACCACTAACATTTCGGACCCGTTTTAATATAGTGATTAGACGTATTGACATCCTATCATGAAGTGCGAGTGAATATAGAGATTGGCATATGGGCTTTGACATGGTAGGCTGTGTATGCATCTGCTCCACAATCTAATACAGCTGGCTGCTGGTTACATTTTCATTTTTAATACTTCAACAGCACACATAACAGAGTTTCATCACAAGCAATTTGCTGAGAAGCATTTGAAATCACAGACACCACACTGCCCCCTTGTGGTTATAAGTTGCATGTGCAACACACAACAATCACCTGATGCCTATGACATCAGATGTTTACTAGCCTTGACGCAAATGATTAACTTTGATGGGCTAAAAGGAGGTCAGGGAGAGGCAGTGGAGAGGTATCAGCAAATCGTCTTGCACACCAGTATTGTGTGCCTGACGGCTGCAGAATGTGGCCTGCATATGATGCATGGGCTCAGGCATGGTGCAGGGAGTTCAGAACAAATTCATGAAAATCAGTCAATCAATCAAGTTCCGCCGCCATCACACATGTATGTGCAACATACAGTATGTGCAACAGCCTTAGGACACAGTGGAGTGTTAACAGTGTCACAGTTAACAGTTTTGTGGTATCAATGAGACAAGTGGTGTGGAGTGGTGTGGAGTGGTGTGGTGTGGTGTGGTGTGGTGTGGTGTGGAGTGGTGTAGAGTGGTGTAGAGTGGTGTGGTGTGGAGTGGTGTAGAGTGGTGTGGTGTGGAGTGGTGTGGTGTAGAGTGGTGTGGTGTGGAGTGGAGTGGTGTGGTGTTACCTGTTGGTCTGGAGGGGGCAGCCGCAGAGAGAGCAGTCGCTGACGGAGCCCTTGACGGTGCCGTAGTAGCCCTGGGCACAGACGTGGCATCTCTCGCCGGCTGTGTTGTGTTGGCAGCCCTGGGTGGGAGAGAGAATCAGTGCGTGGTGAGGACACCGGAGGAACTGGTGCACAGAGAGAGCGTCTGGTCCTCACAGCAACCTGCACTCAGGGCTCAAGGCCAACGCTGACACTATACTGTAAACACTTCTTAAACTGTGGCATACTTTCATCGCAAAAAGGCTATTCAAATATTTTGTTTTGGTTTATCAAATGTTTTGGGTCATGTAAAGTTGACAGAGATTGAAAGTGTCAAGAATGCGTCAGTTTTCCCTTTTGGTCAAGCAGCAGTAATGTCCCTGATTTAAACTCGCTAGACATATGCTTTGCATGAGTAGGCTGCAGCAAACTAAAGTTTTCAAAGTTAAGTTGAGACATAAAACCACAACCATAAGCTGTGATTGTTATAATGGCTGTGATAGGTACGTGTGTGATGGTCAGATTACCAGGCACTCTCCCGTCTCCAGGTCGCAGGCCAGGCTGTGGTTGTTGCACCTGCAGGGCACGCAGGGCTGGATGAGCGGCCGGTTCATCCCCTTCATGTTCAGCTCGGACACCGGCTGCCTGTAGTAGCCAGGGGCGCACTCCTGAGACACAACAGACAATGGAGCTGTTTACAATGAGGCCAGATAGCACCAGCACCAGCAGCAGCACCACCACCACTCTCTCCCAGCCCTGCCCAGGTCCACAGGTCCATCCTCATGGGATAGACTGGGGTTTGGTCAAGTGGATACCAATGTTTCCTATTGACTTATTTGTGGCGGCCCACCACAATATCAACATTGACCACCACACAATGATTTTCCAGGTTGTACTGAATTGTGCTTAAAGCTGGTTAGCATCATAACCACGTTGCACTAATTTGTTAAAAACTGTTGCATTCAAGTTAATTCTGCAAACCTACCACCACGAATAGAATTCAATTCTGTGGGAAAGACTGGATGCAGTACCATAGCGACTGGGATGTGCTGTTTAGAGTATGATGAGGAGACAAAGACACACGTGTGCTGCCTCAGAACTTCCCTCTAAGTCACGATTGACAGGTTATATATGGTATATTATATCTCAGAAAAATCATGTAACAAGTTGTTGCTATTGTATTATTTCCATATACAATCGCTGTCACAGTGTTGAACGAAATGACTCCAAGACAGGCAACTGTCCTTGTTAAGATTAAGGGCTGACTACATTGACTGTGTGTTTGTGCTTTCAAAAGTGGTCGGGTTACTGGTTGCAGACCATACCTGACAGGATAGTCCTGCATAACCACGTGGACACTCGCAGGACTCAATCAAACGCGCCACTTCTGCTGATTCGGGCCCGTCCTCCGCATCTAACGCCATATCCATGCTGATGTTTGCAATCCTGAAGGATTGACGGGGAAAAGAAACATTAGAATAAATGGCCAAGGCAACTTCTGGCATTTAAAAAAGCACCATAAACTGTCGAACATTACAGTTCAATAAGAATGAGGAATGTAAAGATCTACAACAATAACAACATCAACTCACTACAGTAAGGAAAAAGTAACAGTAGAATAATTCAGTGAAAATGCTACATAATATGTACACAGAAAGGAAATGCATCATGGGAGTCAGGAAGTAGGAAGTGTGTCTACCTGCTCTGCTGCAGGCTGGTTCCATATGAGGCTTTGATGATAATGTACTCAATGTTGCTCAGGACGGACAAGAAGTCTGAGTGGCTCACGGGTTTCTCAGAGACCGAGTTAAAATACTTCCACTTGTGCTGTTGATTAATAAAATATCAAGACACATACAAACACTTTGTAAACAAAGAACTAAGACCTACAAATCCTTTAGATTTAAGATTTAGCAGTGCATTCATAAATACTATTTTTCACACACTTCCCTGCTCAAAAAACACTAAATTGAGCAGGCACACAAATATAACAATTCAATACATATCAAAGGTAGCCTTTTCTCCATTCAGAGCTTGTCATCTTATCTTAATCCCATCATCCAGGTGTGTTCCTGCTTTTCATCATCTCCACGCATTTGCCCTCCCCCATTATGCTTCTTCGACCCATCCCTCTCAACACTGGGGTGATGCAATATGACTCAACCCATCCAAACAGACACCAAATAAAACTGACACAGAATAGGCCTACGTAAGGAGTGACAAGGATGTTGGCGAGACGCAAGACACACTGACGATACGTGAGGATGTAAAGCTTTTCCCTGTACCATGATCCTTTGGGTTTTAGCACTTCACAAATACTGGTTATGATTCTAATATGTAATAATCATATATAAATCATATAAAAAAGCAAACCCACTATCAAAACCACAAAAATGGTGTTCACTGATCTATAGTTATAGTCTACTTAGATGTGATGTGAGACAGTATGGCAGTAAGAGAAATGGCTGAGAGGCTCACCTCAGTGAGAGGGACATCCTGTCGGGTCTTCATGCCATTCTCGGGAGCGGGCATGTCAATGTAGATGACCGCCTTCTTCAGGTGACCTCCACGAATCAGCACCTGTGGCTCGTGGTTGGCCAGGCCTGCGCCGTCCATGGCATAGTAGACCACAGAGTACGACAGCTTTCCTCCATAAGACAACAGCTATTGGGGAACAAACAAAGACAAATTACATCCAACATATTGGTATGTTTATGTAATACCAATCTAGACAACAAACAATAACACATAACAACATGACATCAGGAACCATTCAGGACATCCTACATAAAAGTCCAACCAGCCTCACCAACAAAGAATGAATACAATGAAAAACATACTGACCTTGTTTTTAATGTTTAGGTTTAAAAGAGACTAAGCTCATTGTGCTTGATGTATTATTATCATACAGCAGAGAGGCCCATTCATTCTCATGTAAAAGGTAAAATGTATAAGAGCAGGTGGACTCACCTTGTGGCCCTGGAAGTGCTTGGGCAGTCTCCAGTAGTAGGGTCCAGTCAGGGGGAAGTTCTGGATCTGACTGGCGTCCAGAAGCATCTCAGCATCCTGCACGTACACTCCCTCCAGCGTCCCCTGCAGGTTACTCTGACTGACCACATGGAGGCGCTCTGGGTCCTCACCCAGCGTCAGCTGATGGAGGGAGAGGGAGAGGGGGAGAGTGGAGAGAGGGGGAGAAAAGATAGATGAAGGGAATGAGAATAGGTCAGAAGGGAAGAGAGTGAGAGAAAGAAAGAAAAGGATATTGACATACAGAGGAGGAAAGAACAGACACAGCAAGTGGGAGTGAACGAGAGAGAGAGAGAAAGAGAGAGAGAGAGGGAGAGAGAGAGAGAGAGATGGGCAGGCAAAAGGAGGGAGAGAGAGACAATAATGAGAGAATGAGAGAGGAGAGAGAGACAGAGTGAGAGAGAGAGAGAGAGAGAGAGAGAGAGAAAGGAAGGGCATGTGCAACTTCAGCTTGCTGTGCTGTGTTTAGAGACATGCTTATCTCAGAGACACTGTGGAGGAGCACCCTCTTCCCATCTCAGAGACATTACCAAGTCACAGACAATGAGGAGCTCAGAGATCATATCGTTAGTGAAATTACCACAGACGGAAGGTATTAACATCAGGAAACCATTCATCAAACTAATTGCTGGATGCACAAATCAGATAAAAAAGCAAGATCATGGAACATTACATTTAAAGTATATTGATAAAACAAAATATTAAATTCCTAATTGATTACTAACAACTGTAAAGAAAGAAACTTCTCTTCTACAGTTCCTGTTACTAAAAGCACCAAACTAATGTGGTTAACAGACAGGTTGTCAGTTAGTAAGGCATACCTCCCTGTAAAAAAATGATCAGCTCTTTTGTACAGCTCTGTAATCATTTTGTAGCATATCAGGGTCCTGAATGTTATGTGTTGTGCACATGGTGGCCTTTATATGCCTGCATGTTAATAAAATGCTAATCTCTGTGTCCTTGAGACAGGCAGGCACAGCAGAGCTGTGACTTGTGTGCAGGCTGGCCACCAGAGGAACTCTTTTCATTATGCATCAGAGGAAAGAGCACAATCAATGCCTCATAGCAGCCAATTAAACAACTTTACTCCAGAGTAGGCCTCTGAGAGCCCTGAAATATTCATCATGCATTCCGATAGCTTAGCCTTTAAAGCAATGTGCTGCTTATTCCTGCAAGAGTCAAAGTGATGGTGATGATGTATCAAGGACGATGATGATAATGATCCTGTGAATGTTCACACAAAAGAGAGAATGTGTGTGTGTGTGTGTGTGTGTGTGTGTGTGTGTGTGTGTGTGTGTGTGTGTGTGTGTGTGTGTGTGTGTGTGTGTGTGTGTGTATGGATATGTGTATGAGTGGATGCTCACTCTGAACTTTCCCCCCAATCTTTACTGTGTATGAAACAGGTTTATACGAGATATATTAGTTATTAATTAGTTCATTAATTACTACTAGTATCTCAGGTTAGTTAAAGCACTCAGAGGTGTCCCTAGTGTTCTGTTATGGGATCCTGGCTGGTTCACTTACTGGAACTCTCACAAGGCCGCCCATCTCCTCGCAGTCTGAGGAGACCCCGAAACAGAAGCAGGGGCTGCAGCCAGCGGGGTTCTCGGCGGTCAGGCCGAACGTGCCCTGCTTGCACTCGTCACATCCCCCTCCGCCCACGTTGGCCTGGCAACCACAGGGAGCAAAGAGGGTCGCGTTAAAATGAACAAAACGAATATCATGCTAGTGCAGTTAAAGAGCCCTTAAAAAGTTTCACTTCTGGCGTCCTCTGCTTTTTTCCCTTCTAAGGCCTCTTAAAGTTAAACTTTTTTGTCATTTAGTGTCTTCAGCAAAGGACCCTGGGAGCTTTTCAATGATATAGTGAAGGCTGTATAGTAAAGCAGAAATGTGAAAGTAGAACAATTCATCATCAGACCATAGTTTTACAACTCTTCAGTGGAACTGTCAGTCGTAATTGTGGATAGCATGTCCTCTATAGTGCAGAATATATTAGCTGAGAGAGAGAAGGGGATGATGGGACTTGTAGTCTAGCATTCTCACCTTGCATGTGCAGCTTCCCCGTTCCTCACAGTTGCAAACTCCCAGCTTCTCATCACAGAACTTCTCCTGCGTGCCATTAATGTTGCAGTTGCATGCAGTGCATCGTGGGAAGTCCTTGAAACCCATGGCGCAGTGGTCACACCTCGGGCCAGTGAAGGACACCAGACACGGGCATTGGCCAGTGGTCAGATTACACTGGGAGGACGAGGAGCCAGCCTCACTGCAGTTACACGACTGGGGAGAGAGAAAACCGCAATCAGAGGATTATTTAATGTGTGTTTGTGTGTGTGTGAGTGTGTGTCTGTATCTACATATTTGTATTCACAATGTTTAGTTTGTGCATGGTAATTGTGTTTCATTATATTTGGGAGTCCATGGATATCATACTATGTAGATTTGTCTAATACTGATACTGAAAAAATGCATCTGAATGGATGTAAAGGGGCTGCCAAAGGGGGAAAAGTGTCAAGTGTGTGTGTGTGTGTGTGTGTGTGTGTGTGTATGTGTGTGTGTGTGTGTGTGTGTGTGTGTGTGTATGCGTGTGTGTGTGTGTGTGTATGTGCAAGTGTGCGTGTGTGGGAGGGGTCTACCTTGCAGCCGGTCAAGGGGTCATGACCCCAGTGGTTCGCCTCGCACCTTTCACACTTCTCTCCCTTGGTGTGTGGAGGACAGATACACTCCCCGGTCTCTGGGTTACAGTTGCCATGGGTGTGGGCGCAGTCACAGGCTGAGGGCAGAAGCAGGGAAGGAAAACGACAAACTCAACTTTAAATGTCCTCTCTCAGAACAAATATGACAGAAATAGGATCAGGACTTTATAGAAATGTCTGTGGTCATGTTGTGAATGTGTGTCTTACGTGTGCAGCCTCCATCCTGGAAGTTGTAGTAGCCCTTCTGGCAGTGGTCACACTTGGCCCCCGCGACACTAGTGATGCACTGGCACTGTCCCTCCTCGTTACACGCCACTGAGGTGGAACCTGATTGGCTGCAGTCGCATGCGGCACACCCCTCACCACTGAGAAGACCATGGAAGCCCACCTGTGAGAAACACAGAGACATTTTTACTATTCACGATAACATGATGTAGAAATTCCTCTTTCTGTCAATTTCCCTATTTAGTTGGTGTAGCCTGGAAGCCAGCCAGAATTTAACCCCGAAATTCGGTCTGGACTTGTTCCATTGAGAAGCAACTAGAAGATTGGTTCAAAACCGACTGCACCAATCAAATTGTTTTGGTGGGCTTTGTACGATGATAGACAGATGGGCAACAGTGCCTCGTCTGTCACGTCACCTGAACACGCTTAGGTTGATTTTGTTTGCAACAAAAAGCCTGTCGCTAGACGCCTGTCGCTTTTTTAGCGAGTCTGTTGTGCAAGATATTGACAGAGCAATAACTTAACAACAACCAGAAAATAGGCATTTTCCCCCTGTTTCGGTTGAAACACACCCCATAATCACGTCCCAATGGAGCAGTACCAGACTCAAACTCTGACTAGAATTGAGTATGACTACATCAGGCTAGAGTGGGTGCCCAATTCCACTAAACACTAAGTGTTCCGGGCGTGCATCGCCAATGTCAGAGACTCCACTGTCCTTTTTGTAAGTCAGTGTGGCATCAAAATGAGTTTGAAAATGAACTGAACTGTGTTGCTTTCACAACCATCCAGTACAAGTGTGATCCTGATGAAAAATAGTTCTGCAGAGTAGTCACTAATCACCCCGGATCTCCCACTATGCAAGGCTGCACTGCATCCTCTTTGTACGCTTTTGTGTTAATGACCGCAATGACAAATGGCTGTAATCATAGAAGCAAAAACAGTGAATCTGATAAGCTATGCATTTCCATTTCCCACTGAGGGTGATTAACACAACAGAAATCGCACACTGGCTACTCAGCTTTTGGCTGTTATGGAGAAAAGAAAATCAGAGCAATCAATTAAAAATCAGGTATTCAAGTTCTCTAGGTGTTAGCTCATGTTGATGAATTGAGTGGATGTACTACAGAGACTAAGACCACTATATATCTGCAAGGATTCTTCAAAACAGACTTCTTTTGCTATGAAAGTCCTCATCATGGCATCCAATAGCTCTATATAGAGGGGCTTTCAGATGGAACCTAAAGTGACTCCCTTATCTGGTTAGAGACCAGAGTCACCTGCTAGCTGGGAAATCCTCTGAGGACTCTTCCATATCAAATGAAGAGCAGTGTGTGTGTGTGTGCGTGTGTGTATGTGTGTGTGTGTGTGTGTGTGTGTGTGTGTGTGTGTGTGTGTGTGTGTGTGTATGTGTGTGTGTGTATGTATGTGTGTGTGTGTGTGTGTGTCCCTGTACCTAAACATGGACAGTTGGGGAGGAGGGGTCATTAATTACCACCCAAACAACACTCCAATCGGAATATTTATCCGCTCGCTTCAGCTGTGGCACCTCATCCGTATTTATTAGGCCGGCGTGCCAACCGCCACGGCATCCCGTCCAAGTAGGCCCCAGCAGAGCTCCTGGCAGCCTGGGGGTCGCCTGGCACCCCTTACCCCAGCCCTCAACATCTGACACCGGGCAGCCGAGAACATCTGCGGCCCCCTCAACAACTCCTCCATCTCCATCCCAGACCCTCGGCCCTGCCAACCACACCCGGTCGCCCGCCTCCGTCCGCTTCGGCCTCTCCTGCTGCTCAGCCGAGTGTGAAAAAACAATCTGACCGTGCTAATGGAGAGCGAAAACACTCGCACTAGCAGCTTGGCCGGCCAGCTGGTGTCTACTGGAACGCGGGAGCGGCCAGACTCGGGTTCCAACCGCAGGGCTAATCAGGCAGGCTGGAACGAGGGCGGACGCCCAGAAAAAGTTATTTTGCGGCGGATAGACGGTTGAAACGCAAAGCGGACGTGAGGAAGAGGAGCGCTAGGGACACACACACTTGTGCTCCAGGATGGATGAGGAAGAGTATAGATGGACACAGGGGATGAATGTGATGAAGATGAAGCATCTTTCAGACTAAAGCACCCCATGAAACACACACACAATGGCATTATGGTTCAATGAAACACACACATGCACACACACACACACACGCCCTCGGGGACAAAACGTACCTCGCACCGGTCACACTTCTCTCTCTCTACGTGTTCTCTGCAAGCACACTGGCCAGTCACCACGTGACACACACTGGCCAAGGAGCCGTTCCCATGGCAACCACAAGCTAGACACAGAAACATAAACACATAAACATGATAATCCAAGCAATTAATCATGACAAGATTTCAGAGCAGGCTGAAGATGCTGGCTGTGGCCATTTCTCTAGGGGGGTAAGACTGTGAGTTCCTCTTGCTGGCCAATAGAGGTCACTATAGCTCAAAAAGTGCTCAACGTACAGTGAAGGAGGCTGTTGAATGCATTCTGCTGAATCAATAAAACAACTCCTCAATGAAATGGTACAGTATGTTAAAATAAGTACTCTGCTTGTATTGTAGACACACACACACATACACACACACACACACACACACACACACACGTCGCGTGTAAGTATGTGGTGGATTTACATTAGAGGATTACACAGACTCACATGATCATGGATGGAACTAATGCTACTTTATAGTAGTTAGCCTACTTTCACTCAGGATAACTGAGCCTGCACTTTGGCCTGCTTATGGCTTTTATCCACTGATAGGGCTGGCCATATCAGTCTGCCTTTCAACAGGAATTCAGCCCACACACACTCAGTCAGTCCAGGAATGAACACATTCAGACCACACTGAAGATATCGGGGGTATGAACTTTTAAAAATCATGTTAAACACATTCAGTAATTGTTACATATATTCTTATGACAATAAATGTCTTATCTTGTGCAGTGTTTATAATAGCGGCCTCATAATAGCTGCAGGCTGTCTCCTTGTTTTCTCAATACAATTTTCAATTATCCTACTCTATACCTACTGGTACTCTCTTATTCTTTGTCTGCCTTGATTAAATTCTCAAAATGAATATTTTTTATTCCACAGTACTGTCATCCTGAAGTAGATAATCAGTAACCTCTCAAATAATTAAAACATTATTAAGATTATTAACTGTCATTAGAGTGTTAACTGGATTTTTTCAGAAAAACTCATTTACAATTAGCTGAGGAAAACACACTCAGTACAAATTTATCTTTCTTCTGAAGAAGCTGAGTGACATGACTGTATACACAAAATAAAATACTATTACTGTAACATATTCACATTATGATGACTGACAAATAAATCGCATATATGACATCGCAGTTGTTTTTTTCAGTTGAGCTGTTTTATTTTGTGACTGAGTTTAGACATCCCTTACCCTGGCAGTTCTTGGCCGTGATGGCGTCGCCGTAGTAACCGTCGGCACACCTCTCACAGCTCGGTCCAGTGGTGTGGCCCACACACTTGAGGCACTCGCCCGTCCTGTGGTCACAGTGGTCCGGCTCCTCGAGGTCCACATTCCCGTTACACTTACACGGGACACAACCCTGTCCTGGGACAGTGGGGTCACCATAGTAACCGTTGGCACACCTGCAGAGTGGACACCAGAGAGGAAGCATGGTGAGCATAAACACAAGACAGAAGGACTAAGGGCCATGCTGGGTCTTTAGCTGTGCACTGGTCAAATGAGGTTTGACTGGTCAAATGACATTGTGTTTACATGTACAGTAATATGGGTCAGAGGGTGTTAATTTATCTGTCAATCACACATTTTAAATGCAAGTCACAAGTCATTGTTGACCATTTTTGTTTAACTAAGCAGTTTGCAGGGTGTTGGTACTGAAATCATTTTGGATTTCCTCAGATGTGGCAAAGAGTATTGTGTGTAAGTGCTTGAGTGAGAAGTGAGTGAGTGAGTGAGTGAGTGAGTGAGTGAGTGAGGAGTGAGTGAGAGTGTGTGGTTTACCTCTCACACTTGGGTCCAGTGTATCCTCTCTGGCACTGGTCACACGTCACCTCTCCTGAGTTCTCAACAGAGCAGGTGGGGCTGAAACTACAGGAAGGGAGCCGTATGAACATATGACATCACAATCACCAGCAAGAAATTCAACATGCAATTTAATGGTGTTCACTACAACCTAACGAGATCATGATTCTACAAGGTATTGTAATTATAAATTTAATATAGCACTCGCTGATGGTCACTTTATTTCATTTATTTAAAAGTTAAACCCTGGTGAACATTATTTTTGATGAAATTTATCAGGACAAATAAAAACTATCTATCGGAACGTCACCTATTATCGCCCTTTCCCTATTTCCGCCCTCTTATGCGTGTCACTTAATATTCATTTCTATACAAACCAAGACGGCAGATTCGTAAAGAAACGCAAGCACCCACACCATAAATGTATCTACATTAGCTATGTACCAAAAATGACATTTTACCGTGACTCGAAGACCTGTAAACAGTGTTGTACAAATCCGCTTGGAGCTCCAGTGGAATTTTGATTTTGCGAATTCTCGGTCTAACTGTTGATGTGCCCTGTGAAAGGGCGGAAATAGGGCACCCACCAGCCCAGCACTAAACTCTGAGCGCGGTAAACAAATCAGATATTTCAGGCAGTAAAAGCCCCGGTAAGAACCAAACCAGATTTTGTTTAAATCTATACACCTATGGCTACTGAAAAATGTAAGGTTCATTTATGAAATGTTATTTTGAAGTATTAAAAAACATTGTTGTTTTAGAATTTTCGAACGAAAGTGGCGGTAGTTGTTCTGTCTTAAATACTCTGTGTATTTGTTAGTGAATACATTTACACATGCCTCTATGTCACACACACACACACACACACACACACACACACACACACACACACACACACACACACAAACACACACGTTAATATCAGAGTGCCTCTGTCTAGCGGTTTTAATTCTGCCCTTGAGAGATTCTGCCCTATGTGGGGGCCTCTGCCCTGAGCTATGGCGCTGTCCTACGTGGCGCCGCTGTGCTGAGCTCTAGACATCTTCATTGAGGCTCCAGACATCAGCTCTATTCAGCAGGCTGGAACAGACGGAGTCTGAAACCTTGGAGAAGGGTCTGGAATGAATGGCCAGTTCCGAGGCGGCCGGCGGAAACTCACTTGTTCGACGCCACGGTCAGCGGGCAGGCGCATCTTTGGCAGTCCTCGGCGGTGCCATCGAAGGGGTCGCCATAGAAACCGGGCAGGCATTGGTCACAGTGGGGCCCGGTGGTGTTGTGTTTGCAACCCTGGGGAAGATTTACCACGAATGAGTCAGATAAAACACACGACACACACACACACACACACACACACACACACACACACTTACCAGAAAAGAGCACGAACATATACACACAAACACATAGACACACACATGCACAAACACAAAAGTACAACTCTTTTTTTTTTACCCACACAATCTAAAACTGCATGCTGGGTGCCACAGTAACCTAGCAACCTCTCTGCTGTATTCTACAGTCCTCGGAACTCCACACAAACGATAACTACACATGCACTGTGCTCCGGTCATATGCTCTGCCTGAGTACCATAGACACCCCAAGGCAATGCCATGCACTCTGGATTGCATTAAAGTAGCACTTCTATTAAGCTGTGTGGCAGGACATTACCAAGCGAGACACGATTCCCCACTGAAAAATGTCAAGGGGGCGGTGTGGAGGCTGGGGAGTGGGTGGAGAGAATGTGCTACCCTTTTAAAAGCGCATATACTGTATCTGCTAAATGTGTGCTGACTGATAAAATGTTTTTGAGGCAATAACACAGCCGTACCCTGTGCTAAAGCCTCTGAGAGTAGAGTGCCACATATTCATCTACTACCTAATACACATGTCACATTGAGGCCAGCTCAAGCACAGAGTCAAATATCATGCGGCTGTCCTCAGCCCAAGGTGCTCTGGCGCAACTAGACAGGCTCAGAGTCCTATGGGGGGGGGGGGGGGGTTACTGCAGATGACAGGGTCAAGGTAAACATCTGGAGGAGGCTGGTATTTGTTCAACACAGATGCTCAGGAAAAGCATCAAAGGTGCTTCTCCAAGACACTTCAATGTGACACAAATTAGTCAACATGGTTGGCACAGATGCTGTAGAGCTGGGATTCGAAGACCTTGGCCTAATAAACTGGAATAAAGAATGGCAAATCGAATAAGCACATGAGATAAGACTACAAACTCACCACACACACGCCGTTGATGTCACACTCTGTGGCATGGTCGTTACACTCACACTGGAGGCAGTTTCCTCCAAACAGGATACCATCCACACGGTAGAACCCAGAGATACAATACTGATCAAAACAGAAGAGATTACGTAAATAAAGCAGTCCTTTGTAATAGACCAGGTGTAAAATAGGTGCACCAGTAAATATAAAGTCGAAAGAGTCAAATGAAGTAAGTTATCTTTTGACATCTTTGAATTAGCCTTACACCAACATGTTACCAGTTGAGCCTTCCATGCCAACCCCACTGGTGCATATGCACCCTGATCACATGATGTGGGTGCTTACCTCACAGGAAGTGCCTGCGTAGCCCCATGGGCACTCGCACTGCTCCACACTGACCGCCTGCAGGGAGCCGGAGGAGTTACGCCTGGCCATGTCCAGAGACACCTGACTCAACCTGCAAAACCACACCAACACATGTATCAGTTACACAACATGAACTACCTATTAGCTTTTATCATTTACATTACCTATCATCAAGTGCAAATGTATCATACTGATCTATCATTAAAAAAGTAATTCTAAAGAAAAGGAAATGTGTTATTTTTTATTTTGAAGATCTCTAATATGAGCTGTGGAGTTTTACTTCAAGTCACAATTCCTCTATCTATTGCATTGACACTGACAACATAAACTGCTTTCCTGAACATTATGGAGACTTTTTTATTGTGTACTATTTGGAAACAAGATGCCTTCAACATGGCTGTTGCTATAGATAGAGAGATAGATCCCTGTCTACGGTGCTGACCTTAGATTGCCCTCTGCACTGACGTTGAGGTACACACGGACCCTCAGACTGGCCACGTCAGACATGACCGTCATGAGCTCGTCCCTGTGGACACGTCGACCCGTGTGCAGGTCCACGAAGCTGTGCGGCACCAACTCCACGGACACCTGCTGCTCCCTCAGAGGAGTCAGGAGCAGCCGACGGGACGGAGACTGACGGAGGGACCGCCCGTTACCCTGGACACACAGAAACAAGGACACAGAGGACAGGGGGTGTCAGATTAGGACATTAGAGACAAGGACACAGATGACAGGGGGTGTCAGATTAGGACATTAGAGACAAGGACACAGAGGACAGGGGGTGTCAGATTAGGACATTAGAGACAAGGACACAGAGGACAGGGGATGTCAGATTAGGACATTAGAGACAAGGACACAGAGGACAGGGGACAAGGACACAGAGGACAGGGGATGTCAGATTAGGACATTAGAGACAAGGACACAGAGGACAGGGGATGTCAGATTAGGACATTAGAGACAAGGACACAGAGGACAGGGGATGTCAGATTAGGACATTAGAGACAAGGACACAGAGGACAGGGGATGTCAGATTAGGACATTAGAGACAAGGACACAGAGGACAGGGGGTGTCAGATTAGGACATTAGAGACAAGGACACAGGGGACATAGAGGAATGGGGACATCAGATTACAACATTAAAGCAGAGGTTATGGTTGGTCTGAAACTCACAAAGTAACTGCATTAAAAAACAAAAGCAAAGGTCTTATACACACAGTTTGCACTGATTTGTTTGCTAACATGCTAACTCCTAACTGCCTGCCCATTCCCCCACAGAGACACAGAAACAAAACACAGAGACATTATTTAATGACACAAATATTTTGATTGTTCATATTTCATTCAAAAGTCCATGATTTGTAATGTTAGTCTGTTCATTTCTTAAGGTTCAACTGGATTTCTTTTGGACCTTCTTTGATCTTTTTTATGAGGGCAAATTCACATGCTCTGTGTGATCCTACCTCAATAATCAAGTCAAAGTGAGAGGGAAGAGTCTTGTCCACATTCTCCACAGCGATGTCATATGCCACACTGTACTTCAGGAAGCCACCATAGGATGTCAGCTATGAGGTCAAGACAGGGAAACACAGCACTTAGCAACAGCACACATATCAATTTACTTTTTTACTCAACATGTCAAATTAAATAAAATTCAATCCATACTATCCACAAACATTAATGTTAACCATACAAATTACGACTGAAACATGTTAATGTCAAAGACACCATGACTTACTTAAGCCTCTTTAATTGCTTTAACTGTAGTTTGGTGCTAACACACAATGATTAAAGGAGGTGCTGGACACCCTGCTCTGTGCAACATTAATCTTCTCCTGATGGATTGAGACCCTATAAAGGGCTTTTCCAGGGATAATTGCTTTCACTGGCACGCCCACCCTTTTACATGCACCAAAGATACCAGAAGTAATCACATCATTTGACTTCATCCATCACCTAAGGGGAGGGGGGAGGCTGGGGGGGGGGGGGGGTAGGGAGGTACAAATATTAGGTGTGTAACCTAATTATTTTTTAATGTAGTGGTGAGGCCAGTTCTGACGGAGTGTAATTACAAGGCCTTTTCAATTAATAAGGTCGGAGAGAGAGAGAGAGAGAGAGAGAGAGAGAGAGAGAGAGAGAGAGGGAAGGAAGGGGAAGGAAAAGAAAGGAACGGGTGGATGACGGGGAAGAAGGGAGTGGCCAAGGTCTGAAAAGGGACGGCACAGGACAAGCACTTAAGACAGAATGTGGTTGGACAGAAATAAGGCAGGATGGACAAAAGATTGATCGCGAATGATCCCAACAACTGTGACTGACCAGCCAGCTATCTGACCAGCTGTGTGAGCTGATTCCAGTAAAGCGCCCGGGTCATAAGTGTAGGTTAGTTGCTATTCAGCTGTGCAACTGACCACAGAGCACAAATGTCTTTAGCTCAATAAACTAGTGCTAATTGGAGGGTGACAAGCCAAATGACACAGTCAGTGTAGGGGCAGCCGCAGTGGGGCTGCATGGGACTCTTCTCATCGTAAATGTCTGCCTTACGTTATCTGAATGTCAGACCTCCACACCAGTAGACATGGGTGAGCATTGGGAGGCTGCTTCTTACTTACTCTAAATGAACTCAACAATATCTGTATCTAACTGACAGGACTTTCGGCATAATTGCTCTGGGAAGCCTTGTGAGTTGTTTTTTCTTTGTTTGGTCCAGAAGCATATGATTTTACGTTTGACCAAAGTTTGACCTTTGACCAACATGAGCTCAAAATGTATGGGAACTCCATCAGAATGCCAGAAGTGTGGCTCTTTTGACCTCTTGACCTCTGAGCCATACCTTGTTTCCCAGGAATCTCTCTGGCGCGGCCCAGGTGGAGAGAAAGCTGTAGGATGTGACGTTGCTGGGGATGATGAGGTTGTCCTCCACCAGTGGAGCCGTGTAGATGGAGGTGCTTGGGTTGGTGGGAAGCAGCCAGCTATCCCTGTGCTCCACCTGCAGGGACACACAACACAGTCTCTCAATAAAAAGCATTTATATCTATGTAAATATATTTCATATATGTTTATGTGTGTGTGTGTGTGTGTGTGTGTGTTCATCACCTGAGTTGTGGACCACATCGAGCTCTCGCACACATCCGACACTCCGAAGCAGAAGCACTCAGTACAGCCTTCTGGGTTGCCCCCCTGCAGGTTGAAGAAGCCTGGCTTGCACAGGTCACAATGGGCTCCCATCACATTGGCCTAAGGACAGAGAAACAGAAATACTGTTTGAGACTTCATGCTGTGGCTATGAGTGTTAGTGCAGGTGTGTGGTAAGGGCAGGAGTTTGAGGCCAAGTCATGATGTGATGGCAAAGATCACTTCACAGCATCACACTACCAAGCCAAGGCAAGGCAGAGATCAATCAATAACGTGGAATAAAACTACTAGAACGGTGTCTTTCTGTGCCTTGCTGCTACAGGCTTTCAGGTGAACAATAACTTATTTCTTTCTTTCAGAATATGTTGGTGTTTTTGCCTTTATTTAGATAGGACAGTGAACAGTGACAGCAAGTGAGTGGGAGAGAGATATGGTGGAATGGGGAGATGGCCACATGTCAGATTCGATCCTAGTATCACAATGTAGCCATTTGTGCCACAGCTGCCCCTGACAAATAACTGATTTCTTTCAGATCCAGATGAACTCATCAAAAAGGCCCAGGTCTGGACTGACCTTGCAGATGCAGTCCTCACAGGGGTCAACGTTGAGACTGCCGTCCAGGCTGCACTCACAGCGCGTGCACAGGGGGAAGTTTCTGTAGCCGAAAGCACAGCGGTCACAGCGCTCGCCAGCAAAGCCCTCCTTACACAGACACTGACCCGGGGACAAACCTGGCACACGATCAGAAGCACAGCACAAACATGACTCTTTTCATCTCATTTTGGACTTTATATGTGTGTTTTTTGGTTGTTTACTCAGCTAATGAAAACTGTGAGATGGTGATGCAGATATAGACAGTTCTTTTTTTAAATCTCATTTAGAACTATGCTCCTGTTATTCATATGGAAGTTATATTCAGCATAAATAAACAGCCAAACCCACATTGGCAAACATCAGAGCTGAGCTAAGAAAATACAACTGACTAACTGTTAAATATAGTTAGTGAGTGAATGAATATGTGTTTTCTACTTTTTACTTTGTATTCTGTCATTTTACACTTAGGAGGAAAGGAAGTTGACCAGTAACACATATTGACACAAAACTTTGCTCTGAAAAAGAGAAAAACTGGTAATCTGACTGTAAATGTAGAAATTGAATTATAGGTAGTCAAATTCTGACCATCATGTGAACTGACCTTTTTCTGGGCTGGCGTGCTTGTCGTCCCTGATGCATGCTGGGGAGTGGGAGCCCCTCATGTCACAGCGGCACTCCACACACGGATTATCAGTATACGGAGACACCTGCATGAGGGAGTGGAGGGGGTTCAGCGGTCAGACAGATGGACACATTGTTAAGACCTAATAATACCTACCCTAATAATAACACACACGCACACACACACACACACACGCACACACGCACACACACACACACACACACACACACACACACACACGCACAGATGGGTAAAGATTCCTTTCAGAATCATGTATGTTGGGCTAGCAGATACCTTCACAATTTGAGTTACAGTAAAAGTCTGAAGCTTTTGTGTTAAAGCCAAAATAAAGACAATAAAACGGAAATGTTTTCTTATCTTGGGAGTGGGGGCGGGGGGGTTACTGAGTCTTAGGCTACGTTTATACGGTGACGATGAAAAGAGAAGACGCAGAAGTGGCGTCTCGTCTTCATTTTTTTATTCGCGTTTAGACGAGCATTCTCAGGGGGAAATGTTTCCAGACCGCTGGGTGGTGGTGTGATAGAACCCCGGTACATCACGCGCATACATTATAATTTGACAGTTTAGCCAGAGAGGTAATCAAGGATCTTTGGTTTAGCCGTTTAGACGGAGACGCAACCCGGGTCGTCTTCAAAACTCTACACTCTGGAAGGAGTCTTCAGATTTGTGCGTCTTCAAGCCCCGATGGCGGGGTCACCGTGTAAACGAAAGGCACTTATGATAAAATATTTTGTCGTCTTCCTTCGCAATCGTCCTCGTATAAACGGCCCCTTACTTTGTTTATCTGTAGCAGGTGGCTGGCCAGTGTTAAAGGCACATGTGATGCGGGGTGCGGAAGTTTGCTCTCTTCCCAGAGGTGTTGTAAAAGCGGTCAGCTAAGCTAATTGTCCCGCTGGGCTATTACTGAAGAGTAGGCTGGGGTTTGGCCCCACAGCCTCTGTGTCTTAAAGCTAACCACCATTGTAATGCAAACCACTGTTGGTCAGCTATCAGGACCACACACACACACACACCACACTTCCCTCATCCACCAGTATCCCTCTTCACACACACACACACACACACACACACACACACACACACACACACACACACCCACACACACATACCCACTGACTTTTTTAACAAATCGCAGGACAAAAGACGTTTATACTGACAGCAATTCTCACAAATGGAGGCACACACAGACACAATACGGGCAGTGGAGGAAGTCAGGAATCAGGTTTCTAGGGGCCACACAATAAGAGAATGGGGCGCCTAACCCACCCCCCGGCCCCACCCCGCCAGGCCACCGTACCTTGTGAGGTCTGAAGAATCCGTCAGCGCAGGTTTCACAGTTCACCCCCGCTGTGTTCTGGGAGCAGTTGATACACACACCACCGCCCAGGAACTGGCCGTGGATGTTCAGGCTCTTTCGGAGCGCAGCCACAGTCTCGTTGTAGTAGCAATCCTCTGCTTTGTTGTGGCAGTTGCACTCTGTGGTGTGAAGAAAGAACTCATTTGTGAGATTTCAGCAGAGTAACATTCACATTTATTCATTTGAAAGATGCTTTTAGCCAAAGCTAACAATGAGCTACAGTGGCCGTGAAGTTTATGAACCAGGAGCTTTTCTAGAAAATTCTATTTATTGTAAAACATAAACCGATCTGGGCCATAAGCTATAACATATTTAACATTCCAGACATACTGTAACAGTCATTATCAGGCCACAAAATTACAAGGCAAATAAAGCTATTGTTGACTATATGCTAACTCATATTACTGAAAGAAAAACAACCATATTTTTGTTAACGCACAGTTTTTTTTTAGAACTAATGTATATAAATGACTGAATGTAAACAGTCATGTTTGAATGGCTTCAGTGGCGGTGTTACTGTAAGACATTTGCGGCATGGCATCCCTGGCTGCTCTGAGAGGGGGACTGGGATAGTCTTACTTTCACAAGTGTTGCCGGAGGAGGTGGTTCCTGCTTGCCACAGTTGCTGGTGGTAGCCGGGGCAACACTCATTGCAGCTCTCGCCGCACGTATTGTGCTCACACACACAGTGAAATGTCTGAGAGGACAAAGAGAGAGAGAGAGAGAGAGAGAGAGAGAGAGGGCAGAGTGAGAGACCGGGAGAGATGAAACGTCCACTACACACACACACACACACACACTTACACACACACACTTACACATGGGAAAAGATGCCTCTGAAAGACTAAAAGAGAGTTGGCAGAATAGGACACTTCAGAGTAATATCCTCCTCTTCACTTGACAAAGCTTGATCAACACAGACACACACACACACACACACACACACACACTCAAACACACACACCTGAGCAAATGTCCATTTCTCTATTTGTGCTTAGGTATAACATACACCACATCCATTGCTTGACTAGCTCAGGTCTCATGAGGTCAGGACAAGGGTGTGAACTGTGTGTGTGTGTGTGTGTGTGTGTGTGTGTGTGTGTGTGTGTGTGTGTGCGTGTGTGTGCGCGTGTGTGTGTGAAGTCGTGTTTGCATCAAGGGAGAGAGACGTATGAGTTTGTTTTCTAAAGTGCCAGTTTTAAGAGGCCGGGGATTACAGCCGGCTTTCACCGGCGGTCGTTAACGTGGCCATCCCTGCTAATGAGGCCCACATGGGAGGCAGAGCAGACCGGGGTTAACCCGCACTGCCTGCTGCCCACCCGCCTGGTCAGGCCAACACCTCCCTCACCCAGGGGGACACAGAAAGCAACACTGGCCATGGAGACAAGCATTGGATTGGATTTGCTTCTATGATCGAATCATAATTTATATAAGAAAATGATTTCCCACATGCCATAAAAACCCTATTTGTATTCTACATATGCAGGTAAATAATAATAATAAAAAAACATGGATATGTTCCATTGTTCCAATGCATTAAATGATTTACAATATTTTGCAGGGTTCCATTTAGCAAATCAAATGGAGCAAACTAAATATGCAAAACTATACTATTCAAAAATCATCATAGAGAACTAAGTCTTGAGAACTCTATTAATAAAGTCCCTGGGAGGCCTCAGGGAGCAAAGCCTCTCAATCACAAAGGTATGAAATGCTCGAGTCACATTCAAAACAATCAACTCAACAGCTGAGAGGCGGTGATGGAATTTCACACCCTCCGTGTCTCAACCGAGTTTGATTGACAGCCCGGGGGTTCCACTCTGTCGGGACCGCACTGAAGAGAGCGTGCCGTTACCTTGGTGATGAGGTCCATGGGGCAGCTCTGGGCGTGGCCGTAGCAGATGCACATGCCGCCCACCGAGATGTCTTTGATTGTGTAGTAGTACTGCGGGAAGAGACAACAGGAGAACCAATAAGAATCACCCCTGACAAACACCTACACTCACATTAACTCTGCAACAACTGCTATCAAGACACACCTACAGGCATTTAAATAAGATGACTGACACTCAAGCTCTGATAACACAGAGACGTGTAATTAAATCACATTTCATTGTCATTCATCTTCATTGAGGTGATAATTAAAAATGGCTGGTGCTGTTTATCTAGTCTTTTCTAGCAAACACACATGCTTTGCATATCACCAGCTTCTGCAGCCCAGGTGGACACTGAGAGAAGTGATTCTCTGAAGCAAGGTGTGGATGGGTAGGTGATAGATAGATAGATAGATAGATAGATAGATAGATAGATAGATAGATAGTTTACTTCCTTCATCCCAAATGGAAATAGCAGTGTTTATTTGCATTAACATACAACATTAACATACATCACACCAACACACACAAACATACGTAATCAAACAGAATTAAATCAAATTCAGGATATGACTATCTCTGTGTCATGTGAATGTGTGTGTGCACACATACACGGCGGGTGACGATGGGGTCGACCTCCTTGGGGTCATTGTAGCTGAGGGTCATGAGGTCAGCGTTGAGGGTGCGGATGCGCTGCAGACGCAGGCGGATGAAGCGGGCAGCGGTGAACGCCATGAGCGCCGGAGCGCGGTCATATGCACCGGGTCTGTCATTAATCAGAGATGTGTGGATCTGAAAGAGAGAGGAAGAGACATGGAGAGAGAGAGAGAGAAAGAGGACTATCAGTATGCCATCAGAATGACTGGGAAAAGGGTAAGTTGAAGCATAGGAACAGGAAATGAATAGGTCAAAGGTCACATGAGTCATGACCACAGAAACGCTAACTTCAAATATGTGTGAGCATGTTCATAAGAACAGAACTTTCAGACTACAGACACATAACCTGAAAGATGATTAACTGTATACAAAACATCATAGTAATTCATTCAATTGTTGTAAAGCATGTGTGTGTATAGTATATAGTCTTTATAGTCTTTGTTTTTCTTTTCGTTTCTGCTTTTTCCTGGTGGTGGTACGAGTGCTTGGTACTGGTCAGTGAGAGCCCACCTCGCCATGCTCCAGGGGTTCGATCCTGGAGTAGAATGACGTGCAGATGACCTCGTTGTCCTTCTTGTAGGTGGGGGGTCCGATGCGGGGGGTGATGTTGTACTGTGTCAGGCACTCGGTGTCACTGATGGCGTAGTACTGCCAGGGCATGAATTCCTTCCCGTCCAGCGAGCGCTCCAGGATCCAGTTGCCTGGACGAGGCGAGTTGGCCACCTTGATGATCACATAGGCAATCTGGAAGATCTGTCAATCAAACAGATAAATATATCAATTGATAAATATTTTTTAAAAAGCATTCAAGATTAGTTTGTGTAGCAGCACAGGTGAACAGAAACAGTGGGACTGCAAAGGAAATGACACTAGGGAATGAGTGGTTATCACTGAGTGAGAAGTCTAACCTTTTAAAGGCAGCATTTCCAAATATCAGCATTTCCTAACCTTTTTAAACACAGTGCCACATGCACATTGATTGAAAGTGCAATATCATGCCCTGGAGAGGAAGGGGAAGTGAACCTTACTAAATTGAACTATACAAATCTAACCTTTCTCCTGTGTACACTTCCAATAGGCCCATCTCATTTTACCCGTATATTCACACAAATGTGCAGCTATAACTTACACATCTGGAGGTGCAAGCACAGCTGCATCCTGCAGGAGAGACCCAGCTGCAACACTTGAAATTGCATCACACAAATTCACAAACTGTTGGACCTTGTTAAAAACACACTCAAACAAATGGGGTACTGGTCCTGGTCAGATGCAACACACACACACACACACACACACACACACACACACACACACACACACACACACTTACACACATTCACATAACAGATTCTCCCAGGGGGACCATATGCAGTCAACAGGGTTAATAACCAACATTCAGGGCACTAGAACCCGATAATGGTTATAGCATATAGCATGCCATGTATGGCTGGTGGTTAGGGCTTTTAAATGGTGCCATTTACCCCACTCCCCCCTTCCCTCTTTCCCAAGGGACAAGTCTTATTGGCATGCTGTCACTGTGACTGTTTTTTTGGCAGACCCCCCACCCCCCCACACACACCCCATCCCGCTGCATGCTTGACTGCACCTTCAATGCAATGGAGAAGCTGTTTATTTCATCTAAATGGTCCCATTCCCCCTCTCTTTCCCCCTCTCCCTCTATCCTTTCTTTCTCTACACCTCCATCTCTTTCGCTTACATTATAGAGGTAGTGCTTTCTGTCTCTCTGCCCCTCTGACCCTCTACCCTGCTGCAGGCTCCTGTGTCCCTCCCCACCACCCAAACTCCCCACTTTCAAAAAAGGGAAAAAATTCAATCTTGTCCTGACAGGCTCTCAAAACAAACCCCTCTTTCATCGCCTGGTCCCCCCAACCATGACGGGAGAGCAAATCTCAGCCCCGTGTCTGCTTT
>NC_055973.1:3454274-3534274 GCF_018492685.1 Alosa sapidissima
ACTTAACCAGGTGGCAGGTGATGTGAAAAAGAACAGAGCCTCCACTAGAGCTGATGGCATTCACCCTGACAAGGTCATGGGAAACACAACTGGATGTGCCAGAAGAGCTTCTCTGTTTAAAATGTCTGTCCTCACAATTTACTTAAAGTAGTTAAAATACTGTCCCCAATGTTCAACACCTTGAATGTAGCCTTGTTGGGTAGAAAGCGGTTGCTTTGCACGCAACTTGCTGGGAATGTAACTGGGACTAGTTTTGTTCAACTCCAGATGGAGAGCTGTGAGAGCAATGTGGTCTACAGAAGGAAGAGCCTTGGCATACCAGTCGCCACACAAACTCAATCAATGGAGATTCCAACTGCCATTCAGGCTACTTTGGTCTTTGTGGCCAACATTTTGCGTTCTTTCACACATAAATTGTTAGCGAAGAAAGGCCTAGTTTCTGTTGACATTATTTAATTTACAATTTCATAAATTATTTTATTTAATTAGACAAACACACCAACGTTGAATTGAACAGACTAACTGTCTATCCAAGAAGCATTTGCCAACAGTTGATGCCAAGTAATAGAGTTTGGCTCCAAGACTCTTGTCCACTTTGTGTCCCTCTCCGGGTCAACCCTGCTGCTGCGGCTTCCCATCCTTTCTTTGTCCTTCTCCTTCTTCTCCTACCATCCCCCATCCCCCCTCCTCACCTCCAGCCAGACAAAAGCCCTGACTCATACTCCTCCTCCTCCTCCTCCTCCTCCCCCCCAGACAGACTGAAGGGGGAGGAGAAGAGAGCCTGTGGCCAAATGCAGGTCTTTTCGTGTTCATGTGGTTGGAGGCCCAGACCCTCGTGTCCCAGCTCAGATTCCCCAGTCAGCATGTCTCAGCGGTCACGCCACGTCACGTCACGGCGGGCTCCTGGGGGCCCAAATGGCTGCAAGATGTGCCGGCGTGGACAGCCAGGTCTGCGGTTGGGTTTAGTCATGGCAGTGAAATTCCTATTCAATCAGAACCTCACAGTCCTCGTGCCCCAGAGGAGGTTTCTGGCTGCAGTTCACAGCTGGGACAACACTTCATGAATTTGCTGACATTGTGATATTTGTATGAGTGTACAAGTTGATTAAGAGTTAAAAGATTTTGTCATAGTCAGACAATTTAGGATACACTTTTTAGAGTAGGTCTATTAAAATAATAGTTTGGTTTAAAAGAATATAGAAGACATACAGTATGTTGTCTGTGTCGGATTCAGTTGAGCATATGGAAGGGTGATAGAAGCATTGGTGATCTCTGTAGAGTGAGCCCTAACACACACACACACACACACACACACACTCACACACACACACACACACACACTGAAGGGGAGAGGGGCACAGTGTTGGCTTTGAATGGTGCCTAATCTGACAATTTGTTCCTACCGGCTGAGTTTTCTTGTTGCCTTCAGGCTATATTCTCCCTCTCTACATTGAGCCACCACCCCTCTACACAAACACACACACAGACACATACACACACACACACACACGCACACACGCACGTGCACACACACACACACACACACAGACACACAGACACATACACACACACACACACACACACACACACACACACACACACACACACACACACACACACACACACACACACACATTTTCCAGCCAGCATGAATGCATCCAGATCTGGAAGCGGAGTTGCTGAGTAATCTGAGATTTCCTCATGGCTATTATGCTCTGTTGGCATGATGAGAGAGAGGAGATGGGCACTAGAGAACTTTAGCCCAGGTACACTGAATCTGGCACACATCTGGTTGTGACGTGGCCCGAATCTGCCCAACCCGCACCGGATCTCAACCAGAAGTGTCCCACAGCTCTGTTCTCTGTAACAGTTCTGTACATTGACATACAGTATACGCTATACATTTCTGTGCAGATCAGTACGGTGCAGTACAGTATTGTGTTTCCTGGGTTCATTCTCTACTACTGGTCTATCATTTCAGTGGCTCATTACTGTAACTAGTGGCAATTAGGACTGATGTGAAGTTGGATAGTCAACAGAGAACATATCATTTTACAGTTTTCTTGTGCCTCTTGAGGCTGGAAATATAATGTCTGTCTGTCTGTCTGTTGGTCTGTCTGTCTGCCTTTCAAGCTTTCTCTCTCTTGCTCTGTCCTATTTTCCCTCTTC
The DNA here is from genome assembly GCF_018492685.1 of Alosa sapidissima. Taxonomy (NCBI): domain Eukaryota; kingdom Metazoa; phylum Chordata; class Actinopteri; order Clupeiformes; family Clupeidae; genus Alosa; species Alosa sapidissima. The sequence continues at coordinate 3,456,444 of NC_055973.1, forward strand.
TCTCTCAATCTCTCTCTCTCATTTCTGCCTTGCTCTCTCTGATCATTTATACAGGCATACTGATTTTACTGATTTTAAATCAACAACAGGCAACAAGCACTAGGTAGCTATCAAAATGGCTTTCCCTAGGGCCACTTATCTCTCCCTCTTTCTAAATCCATTTATTTTCTCCATGACCTCTCTATCTATCTGCCTCTTTTCATTTCGTTGGAATGCCTCAGAGCCACCATGGCTATCGGATTGGGCTTCATTTCAGCCTGGCCAATGTGCATGTGCCCTGTCTCTCTCTCTCTCTTTCTTTCTCTCTCTTTCTATTTCTCTCTTTCCCACTCTATCTTCCTTTCTCACACTCTTTCTATTGAAATTGTCCCTGCTCTCTCACTCTCTCAACTCCCTGCCCCCCTCCTCTCTCTAGAATGTCTCTTTCCTTAGTCTTTCTATTCCTCTCTCTAATTCTTTCATTCATTTACTGGAATGTTTTTGACTGTTCACCGAGTGGAGAGAGATCTAGGATTAGGCCGGGTTTCAATCACTCTGGACAGCCTGTGTCTCTCTCTCTCTCTCTCTCTCTCCCTCTTGTATTCCTCTCTTTTTCATTCTGTCCCTCTTCCTGGTCTTAGGGAAGAGAGGGTCTGAATAGCTATGGGGTTTGGACAACCTGCTTGCACTCTCTTTTAGTTCTTCTCTTTCTTTCAATTACTCTTTCTCTCCCTCTCTCTTTCTCCCTCTCCCTCTCCCTCTCTCTCTCTCTCTCTCTCTCTCTCTCTCTCTCTCTCTCTCTCTCTCTCTGGAATGTCTTCGACTGGTCTCAGAGTGGAAGGGAGGTTGGATTAGTTTCTGGGTTTCTGAGTCTCAATCTCTCTGGACAGCCTGCTTGCACCCTGTCGCCTCCCAGGAACCCTAAGCTCCTTTGAAGGGTTGAGCACTGGGAGATGTCGCAGACACACACCTCCATTCTCTGATTCTCTCTCTCTCTCTCACACACACACAGTCAATACTTCTCTCTCTCTTTCTCTCCCTCTCAGTCTCTCTATTTCACACACACACAAACAAACACACACACACACACACACACACACACACACACACACACACACACACACACACACACACACACACACACATACACACGCACACAATGAACAAAAAAAGATGCAACTCTCAAATGGAGAGTGGATCCTTCCATGACATAAGATGGCTGCATAAGCCAGCATCATGATGACATACAGACCCAGAAGCACATACACTGAATCCCACGCACATCATCGTAATGCTCCATCCATGTGTGCATGTACAACTCTAGGTCAGAACTAGCATGCATTTGAGTCCCTTTCCTCCACCCACACTCCTTCCAGCACCTGGAGTGCATTTCATCCTGCCACAAATGCGTCCTGCTTTCTGCATGCTTTACTAGACCCCTCTCACAGTCACTCCTACTCAGACCAGGAAACAGTATCCACCTGCTCCTCCCGTGTGACTGGGCAGACCCCTCGCCGGAGGAGTCTCTCTCTCTCCCTCTCTCTCTCTCTCTCTCTCTCTCTCTCTCTCTCTCTCTCTCTCTCTCCCTCTCTCTCTCTCTCCCTCTCTCTCGCGCTCTCTCTGTAGTCTCTGCCAGACTAATCAGGTGTAACGGGAGTATCAGGCATGCCTCGCGGGGAGACAACTCCTCTCCCCCACACTCCTTTTTCTTCTCACTGGCCTATCTGGCATTACTGGGGTGCTACTGCCTCTTTGGTCCGCAGAAGGAGACTGTCAGCGGCGCACAGGGAGATAAATGGCCCGACCTGACAGTCATCATAACGAGCAGACATACAGACATCTTTCTCTCTCTCTCTCTGGCTCTCTGCCTTCCTCTCACTCTCTCTCTCTCTCTCTCTCTCCCGCTCTCTCTCTCTCCCGCTCTCTCTGTCTCCTGGCCTGATATGAATCTGTAGGAGCAGGTACTGTAAATCAGGAAGGCCTCCATGACAGGTGCTCTGGCTCGCTGCTGACTGTCTGTCTGCTGGCTGTAAGGTAAGCTTATGGACTCCACGCTGCTGTGGAGAACCAGAGATTGAGCACAGGAGGGGCGGCTGAGGAGGAAGAGGAGGAGGAAGGGGAGTACGGGGAGAGTCGTGTGTGTGTGTGTGTGTGTGTAGACTTCCTGGCCAAGAGTCTGGTTTCTAGTGCAGCCCGAGGGGGTGAATGAGCCGCTGACAGCCGATTACAGCACAGGAGCTGGGAGAGTGAGAGTCAGTCGGGGGCTCTGAGGACTGGGCAGGGCGAGGACCGTTTGGACTGCAGGGATAGTGGTGGGAGAGATGCCCACTGCTAGCGCTGGACAGAGAGACCACCAGGAGAAATGACTCCACTGAGCTACGCATCAATGAAGTAAAGAGATAACAGCACAAGACTGTGACTGCCAGGTGCAAAGGGCTGCAAATGAATCTAGCCAACAGGGCTTGTATGTGCTTCTATACAACGACATACTTGTATGAAAACAGCTGGATATTGTATATGAGTGTTACACGGATGTGTCTAAAACAGGACCCGGCAGCATGGCCATCTTCTGCTGTGCGTATAACAAGGAACTGATACCCTCATGCAAACAGCGTTGTTGATCTCTGCTAGGTGAGCAGCCTACCTGTCTCAGGTCCAAAGTGATGGTAATCCAGTGATACTGCCGGCCGTTCTTGATGCTGGGACTCTGCCACCACTGGTTGGTGCCATCAATCGCTTGGCCAATGGGATGTCGCTCTGTGAGTGAATCAACACCATGACATATTTAGAAAACTATTTCATGATATTTTGCAGCTAACTTGTGTATAGCTCAAACAATCACAGCCTACATTCCCAATGATAAGCCTGTGCATGTGACTCAACACATTCCTTTAGTTGCTTCATTTCTTCAACCCTTAAATTATTGCTTTAAAATGTCATTATGTTATCTGAGGGCTTATTTTGAGGTTAGCATTAGCTTGGCCCTAATAGAATAAGAACAGATATTAGTGTGTATCCTGGGTGGCACTAGTACCTTTGGGATTGTGGCTGTTGGCATCACAGATCCTGCACTGTGGGTTGCGAATGCGCTGGCCTGGCACGTGTTCCACCAGCTTACAGGACATCTCCCGGTAAGGCTCTCCGCACGTGGCATTGGCAGTGATGTTGGCATTGGTGGCCAGGTTCAGGATGGCAGGGAACAGACCTACGGAGCAGAGGTCATGATCAGTGCGTTAGACGCAGGACACATCATCATATACTGACATGATGTTCATATTCACACATACATGTATAAACACCTCACGGGGATGTTTTGCGGTGTCAAGAATAGAGTTTACTTAAGTAACAAAGCCATTCCAAGAAAGCACTATCCATAGACAGAAGAGATAGGATCTTTCCCCAACACACACATTCTGCACAGAAGCCCTACCCCTGCCCCTGCCCCCCACCCCAGCCCACCCCACCCCAGCCCACTCCACTGCTCCCGTCTCACTCATCACACATCCCACACAACACAACATCTCAATCTTCTCCTCCACCTCCCTTCCCTGTGTTCTCCTCTCATCTCCTCTCATCTCATCTCTCTGCAGGCCTTTGCCTTTGAAGAGAGAATCCCCACAGCCACCCACCCGTTCCCCACCCCACCCCCCTTTGCCATGTTTACATGCACCATTGATGGCACAAATGACTATGTCTTGGACAATTGACAATGGCCACAGTCTATTCAGGGCTAGCTAGCTGCCTTTGGCTCACTGCGATAACCCCTCGGCCCTGGGGCCCCCTACATCCTCTGGCATCTCCGCCTAACACCCACCCACCCCCCTCTTCATTCATACCTCATACCCACACTCCCCCACCCACCAACCCCACCTCCACCCCACCCTCATTACTGTGAGTAAAAGAGTGAAAGATAAAAAGAGGGATCAGGCAAAGCTCTGAGCCAAGTGGGGTTGCTTCCGGCTCAGGCGATCACATGCTCAAATGCAGAATACTTTTAGGTGGACCAGTCACTGAGAGGGACAAAACAAACCAGACATCCCATTTTAAATGAACCTCCTCATTAAACACAACTTATAACAGAGAGTATAAATATAGTGAGAGATGATGTGATATTGTGAACCGTGAAGGTTCTTATGCAATACTATCATTATACAGAACACAGAGGCCATGAAGAAAGATAACTTTATCTGATTTCTCTCTGTCACATACACATGAACACACAACACAGACATGCATATGCATGTTCCACACACACACACACACACACACACACACACACACACACACACACACTACCAATACTCTAACCATCAGGCGTCTGGACAACACGCCAAGACAAACCCCAACCCCAAGTGAAATCCAATTCCCCCCCCAATGTCCTTGATGCCACGGCCCACTTCAAACGCAGGGCAGACAAAGAGTCTGATGAATGAAGACCCTCTCCTAATGATGGGGATGCACATCTGCCAGGCCATTATTTGCATACCTGAGACAGACACACCAGGGGACGGTGGGCCACCTATTCAGCAACTCTTTGTGATTTCATTAGGAGACAGAGCCTGATGCAATTACCCAAGACTGTAGAATGCCCCCAGAAAACAAGATAAGAGAACACCCACACAAGTTTGAGCATCCAAATCTTTGAGAGAACCTTGGCATTTTAAAAAAATAATAAAAACAATCTTTTTGGGTGCAAGGTCTAGCTTCACTTTCTTAGACCTTCTGTTATCTGAGGCCATACCAATACCAGACACTGTTATTGCTGAAAGCAGGCTTGTTTCAGACAAGTTATTGCTGACCACAGTAGACACACGAGGAGATGAGGTAACAGTTTATTGGCAAAGCATCAGCAGGAGTCCTTCAGGGGTGACCAGTTGCTCTGTTCAATAAATTCCTCAGTTCCGTCCAAACTCACCCCTCTCCTCTCCGCTGTTGTTTCAGGTGACTGCCGGAGTCACTCACTCACACACACACACACACACACACACACACTGCCCCCCCCCCCCACCACACACACATTACCATAGTAAACACCTGCTCTGTCTGTGTCACTGGCTCATAAACCAGGGCATTCCCCAGAGTCCTGTGAAGCCTCAAGTGAGAGTACTGGCTGCTGGGAGTCTGTTCACCTCTTTAACAGTGGCACAATGACAATTATGGGCTCAATGTGTTTATGGTGGGTATGACACTGCTTGTGTAAACTAAATCTACTGTCTGCCTTTACATATAAGTAGGGTGGGAAGCTGACATTTCAACAATACTGTACATCTCTTCTGAACTACTGTTCAGCCAGCATGTGTTTACACCAGTGGTCTCAAACACCCGGCCCGCGGGCCAAATCCGGCCCGCGTCCTGCCTAATTCCGGCCCGCGATGTATGACAAAATAATAATGTAATCCGGCCCTTGAGGCTATTAATTGCGACAAACAACGATACTGATTAAAATAGACGATAGATCCAGGTACGGTGACAAATCTCATTTGTAGGCATACTCTGCTCCACTATGTGCAAGACATCCAGAGCTTGATTCAAACCCAAAATCGCTGCGCAAAGTTTTCAGGAAATACTTGTATTACACGCGAGAAACACAAAAACGTGCATATGTAATGACGCGGAAGCGATGCAGGCCATAGTGTTGCAGAAATTGAAGCAGAAATTAAGCAGAAATAGGCCTACACCAAATGTTGAAAAACGTTCACGTGTGATGAAGTCTTAGGTAAGCTATGTTATTCACCTATTCTAATTCTGAAGGAGAATATCCTTTTGGAGATTATGATCGATCGTCTATGACGGTGATAGTCACGGTGCGTCTGTGAATGGAGGTGCGTGTATACAACGGTGTCCACTAAGCATACCATGCTTGTTTCGACCCTCTGCCCAACATAGCGGTTGATGTTGCAGTGGTAATCGTGATGATAGTGTCCGTAATGGATGTGGTACAGACAGCAGGGCTAGTAGAAATAGGGCTCTAAAGAACTACAAAGTCACCCGTGATGCGAACTTCTGGGTACTGCAGATTACCCGCGATAGGAACTGTTTGACCAGAATACTTTATTGTATGCCTATATTGTAGTAATCTTTTACTAAACCACAACATCTTAGGTGTTGGTATACATCTTAGGTGTTTTCCTGTTAATTTGTTATGTGGGTAATATGAAAAAAGGAAAGTAAACCTGCTTAAATATGTTCATCCAGTATTTACTGAAAGGTGCATAATTTGAGGTGCTTGCCATCCAGTGACAAATTAGATGGGTAAATTTACCCCCTTCATAAACTTTTGTTTTACTCAAAGATTTTTACATTTACAGTAGGACTTTATCTCTGACCACTTTCAAGCCATGGCCTTTTGAAAGTTTGATATAAAAATCCAATGGTGTTGGCAATGGCTTTCTTAACCCTGATGCCTAGTTTGCCAGGTTTAAAAAAGTAATGAGAGGAAATATTTTTATTTGGTGTGAAACACACACACATACTTGTTTTTATGTTTTTCATTTGTTTTATCATTTGTATTAATATTTATTTTATCATTATTTTATTTATAAGCTAAGGTTGCTAGCACAGGTGTCTAAAACTAGATAAAAACACTTGCACTTTCTGTTTGCAGTTTTGTGTGGTATTTGAAAAAAAGAACATTGCATTTTCAGAAATAGCCGGCCCTCCAATCAGATGACGTTGGCAGAATTGGCCCCCAGCTCATTTGAGTTTGAGACCCCTGGTTTACACGGTACTGTATATGCATGCATCACTACGATGGTCTTTACACATCTAGGCAAAGCTGTGGTAAAGAGGTTTAGCCTATAGCCCTGTCAGCGTTTATGAGAGTAATAATGGCCCCACACTGAGTTTTTAAGGTGATCGAGTTTCACACAGCGCCTGTGGTCTCTCGACACATCATCGACCTGTCCCACTTCACAATCTATGGTGGGGGGGATCAAGCTTCTCCGGCGAGAAAGCAGAGATCAGACCACAGTATAACATCAATGTTTTGACAACAGTCACCCCCTGATTGACTACTACAGGCCAAGAAGGCCCCCAGAAGTTAGCCCACGAGAGGAGCCCAGGATGGCAGGCTCTCATTCTGCTGAGGCCATTTTTCTGTTTGGACGCAGCTGTCTGCAGGGCTGTTTCAAAAGTGCAATCTTCACTGCCATTTAGAGTTTTTCAAGGGGAGAAAATGCACATGATTTGCAGATGAAGCAACTGTTGACTCTGATAACAGGAGGCAATCTGAGATTATCAGGGGTGAATAGATGTTGTGCTATCTGTATTATTTGCTGAGCTTCTGTTGGAATTCTTAGTGTCTTCACCTCAGAAATGAGAGTCCAAAGAAAGGGCTTATCAAGAACCTGATAGTTCAATGATTGTGTAATGAACCAAAGCTTGTTTAACAGAAGAATGTCATCAACAATTGTCAATCAACCAACGCACTTGTCCACAACCACAACCCTGTTTACTCAGAAGTGACTTTGTAGCACCTAGTTGTGAAAGTGAACCTATTTTATAATATACAGATTACTAATATAAATGCTGACACAGCTGTATTTTCAGTATGGCATCTATAGCTCCACAACCTCAGACCCTAAAACATTTCCCACACAAAGACAATTATGCCGTGAGCACCAATGCTCCAAGGAGACAATTTCAGGTTCCTTGTCTTGGGACCACCCAACTAATTGCTTGTATCTGAAAGAGTCTCAGGTGGAGAGAGCTGAAAACAAAGCCGAAGATTATGAGGGAGTGATAAGGGAACTTTCCTAGTTAGCAAACGCTTGACTGTCTCCTAATGACAGGTCTTTGCCATTCCAAAAGCAGGGGGCGCCTAGATAAGGGTGATGAAATCGATAAGGCACACTGTTTGAGACAATGACATCTGGAGATAAGACGCGTGGCAGCAGATTGAGAGTGATAAGCCATTTGTTATTGCTCTCAGCTAACAGCTCCTTCAGAGTAATTATCATATGTGTGTATTAGCAGCCAGCTTTATGACAAGGTCTAACTCATATGGAATGTTCAGGAGCTCTGTTCTGGAGTACAGTGGATCCTGATAACCACATAGATCTTGTCAATTTGTAAAATGATTTGGAATGCTGACAGTGAGATAGGCCGGGTGATAGATAAAGAGAGAGAATGAGAGAGAGAAAGAGAGAGAGAGAGAGAGAGAGAGAGAGAGAAAGAGAGAATGTTATGATGTATGATCTTGCCATTAAGTTCATAGATGCTGTATCCATTTGATTGTAATGGATAAAACCATATGATTATGTGTATCTTGCACATGTGCACTGATGCACTTAGCAGGCATTATAACCCAAAGCATCTAGACCATAGTGACTGCCCACAGCTTGTTCAGTGTCTGTCCTCCTCAGACTGGAACTGAAGCCACAATGCAGGCATCCCTAGTGCCAAGCTCCACCAGTCAACCTGAAGGAACAGCACTTCATATTAATCCCAACCAGCACCACCCAGTAGCACTAGCACCGCTAATGAGCTTCCCACTGCTACCGTGGAGTGACCAGGGGCTATCTATCACAGTCCTGTAATTTAGCCTGCACACCACCTCATCAGCCTAACCTCGCCTCGCCTTCCTCAGCGCAGAGCCGGGGCACTTAGACCCCAGCGCACAGCGCAGCAAAGTGATGGAATAACAAGGATAGGGGCACAAAGCTGGGCTTTCCCAACTCGGCTTGCAGTCCCACAGTCTCTTGGTTACTTTGGTGCTAACGGGCACTGGAGTGGAACACACACAAAATAAAGCCCTTGGGAATATGAGTGCTTTGAAAAGCCAGCAGATAAAAGTGCCGCTTATGATAACATTTCTAATCCGCCTGCACTTCAAAGGACTTAACAGTAACCAGGCCCTTTTCATTGATCACCAGCAATGCCTGGGATTCACAGGCACAGGGCGGTAATGATTTCTCATGGGGACCATGTGTTATGAGGCCAAGCTCAAACTCCTGTCAGCTTCATTGGAATCCACTGTGAGGTGTGAAATCACAGAGAGATGATGTGTATTCCATTTGGGCAACATCTGCATTGCAAATTGTAGTGTACTTGTTAAATAGCCTGAGTTTTAATGAAAGAACACACGTTTGGTCATTCCCTACTGTCAAATGACAGCGTTTATTGTGTGTATGTGTGAATCTCTGCTATAACACTAGTTTTGTGAGTGAATATATGATTGCATAGTGCACTTCAGCATCATTAATGCATTCTGAGCGACTGTCCTTCGCTTTTCAGAAATGTGTCAAGGCCTTATCATTCTTTACCTTGACAAAGTGCGGAGCACGGCTTTAAGTTAAACGCTCAAACTAATTTCACGGCAAAGTGACGACGTGCGTGTCTCATGTTATCCCAAAATGTAAAGTGACCATGTAATCTGCACAACAAAAGTTTAGTAGTGATCACATGATCACTGTTTGAGGTTAATTCTTTCAGATGCCGCTGCGGTGCGATCCCAGCATGTTGGCATGCCTGTCTGTTGCAAAGAGAGGTGTCAGCTATTGTAATTCAACAACGGCCAGGAATTTCTCATGCAGTCCACTTGAGCAAACTCGCTGGAATACTCATTAGAGCGGGCCTAACTTGGAGACGCTTGGCATTTTAAAGGATGTGCGTTTGGCTTGTAGTGCGCTAGGTGTTGTAAATAGCCAAAACGAGCCATGAAAACTATACTGACGCCGAAGAAGCCCATCTTATGGAATGAGCACAAAAAAGCTCCCAAGATGAGAAATGAGAAAGATAAATTCCATGGAAACTCAATCATATCCATCCCTAAAAAATACGTAAGTATCTATTATAAATAACAATTTTCGTTCAATATGAAACCGTTAAATTGTTGTAGTCCACCCCTTTCATTACACATGCATTACATTGTCCAACTTACAAGGCAATACACATTATAAACTGATATGTTTAAAAGGCTCAGGGGCCTCGTGTTGAATGGACTCTGAAAAAAGTGCAGAGTCAAAAGGAAAGGCATTACTTCCAGCTCACCTCTTTGCTGGCACTCCACAGAGGATGTCCAGAGCAACACAATTGCAAGAAAGAACTTCATCTCCGCTATTGCATTAGGACTAATGTTTTTTTTTTTAATATATATATCTCAACTTTGGTTATTGAGGATGCTACACAACTAGTAATACGATTTACTAAAGATGATTAATCTAAACGTTTCCCATTCGTAATACTCGTTTCTCGACTCCGTGATGGCATCCACTCACGTCCCCCTTGTCCTCTCCCTTTCCCCCTCTTTCATTCAGTACCAACTTTTGTCTCAACTTTTCATTCTGTCCCGCTACAAAGTCGCTAGCTGGGACGTACCATTGCACCAGAAGAAGGGGTGTGCCCCATGTGCGGAACTTCACATTTATAATTGTTTTAACCCAAGGCACTACCTTTGAATTAAGTTAAATAAATACATATGATAGATATGATATAAAACAATATTATAGCATTTATGACATCTTGTGTATCAAAGGTCACTTAACACGTTAGGTCAAATCCTAACTAGATAAAAAAAGAGTGAGAAATGCCTGGAGCTATAAATCATTCGTTATTGATGATACTGCATGGACTTATGTTTGTTTTGTAATAGTATGAATTGTGTTTCTCCTTCTAATCAACATTTTTGTAATAGATAAATATCCAGATTTGAGATTTATTCCAAATATCAGGTTATCAAATATTTTTTCTTCTTTTCCTTAGAAAACAAAGTAGGGCAGCGTACTGTAGCACAGGCTACAGTAGGCCACTAAACACACACACACACACACACACACACACACACGTGGAGGGGCACACAAGCTGCAAAACAATTATTATTATAATCTTTATTTTACCAGGTTAGTCTCATTAAGATACAAAATCTCTTTTTCAAGAGAGACCTGGCCAAGATAGCAGAGCAAATAGTTACATATAAAACAAATAACAATCATAAAACAAATACAAAAGAGGCAAAGACAACTCAAGTGCATTCCAGATGAAATAAAAGTGCCATCAATTAAAACATTTGCACTGGATGGACTCATGTTCTATGGCTTTAACAACACCATTAAAATCATTTAAGGAAATTAGACACTGTAGTTTGAGTGTTTTCTGTTGGTCATTCCAAGCAGAAGGTGCAGCAAACATGAAAGCCTTCTTGAACAACTCTGTCTGGGCTTGAGGTACACTCAATAAAACAGTGTTCTGAGACCTTAAGGCATAAGTACTCTGTGTAAAAGAAAGAAATTCAGATATGTAACATGGAAGCCTGCCTATAATGCCCTTATATAAGAAGATATAGAGGTGAGTAAGTCGGCGATTTGACAGAGAGGGCAAATTCACTGTGGAGTAAAGTGTGCAGTGATGAGTGAGGGGTCTGCAATTTGAAATGAACCTTTAAGCTCTTTTTCTGGCAGAAAAAGTAAGACAGGACAACAAGATTTGTTCCTAAAGAAAAAAACTAGCTTCAATTTCAACTTTTTTACTAAGTTCTGTATATGATTATTATTATTATGATTTATTGCATCTTATACATATCATTCTAAATACGTAACCTTGTTCTGGGATATACATACTGTCCTCACAATAAATGTAAGATAAACAGTCCAGATGTTTTGTCTAAAATAGATCATCATAGCGTTTCACATGAATCTGAAATGGAGAATGTTGAAGCAAACGAGAGAAAATGACCTTGTGCTGAATTATGTCTGCACATCAATGATGAAAAGTGAGATCTGATTTGTTTTGGCTCCGGGATCACACAATATCTTGTTTTACAGAAAAACAGAACAAATAGTTGGGTTCTCAAGGTCAAGATGAGTTAGGGTAAACTTTTAAAACCTCTCAACTAGATATTCACGAAAGCCTTGACATTTCCCAACATTCTCTGTTGTGGAACATATCAAAGCTTTTTCTACGTCTCAGGAACATATTGTTCATGTACGACCTCTAGTGGTAAAATAGGTATGACACCAGTGCGTTTGGAATCGGAGATCACAAGCAATGTTGCAGTTGCGCGTTTGGATAGGTTTGAACGAGGTCACGAATGCTGTCATAGTGATTCTATCAAAGGGACAGTTATAGTAACGTTTCCATGACCCATTCACTGTATATCCTACATAAAACACTCAGAACACACCAAAGTTTGTATTTTTTTTAATATTATTATTATTATTATTATTATTATTATTATTATTATTATTATACTTTTGAATAGTACATAACTCTTGTACATGGGGGGTCAATCTCAAATTCATAAGAAAATAACCAGAATAAAATACTTCAACAAGAATTAAGGGGAACGCGCCAAATGTGTGACTGTCCGTTTCAAGAAAAAGACACGTTCTCTGGACCAAAAACCCGCGCAGGCTCTAACCCAATTTGTCTTCGGTTTCCACATGAATCGCTGATGTCGTCTTCGTCATGGAGTTTGTATGGGTGCAGTCTCCCCTTAACCTGACTCTATGCTTGTGCCAGGAATGGCTGCGGTCAGCTCTTAAGAGATTAGTAACTGAGAAGGAGATACTATTAGTCCTGTGACCTCGCTGACGACTCCCGTGTTCTCAAGGAGCAACTAGCGGACATAACAGGTGATGTTTCTAGGCTACAGTGGCGAGACGCCGGACTGTTATCATCGCTCTCCACTACGAGCGTAGGTCTGTGGCCCAGAGATATGGAGCGTGGCGGTTTGTCCTTGAAACCTCATAATCTCGGTTTGTGGTGGGCCTACCACTGCATGTTGTCATGAGATGCGACATTGTATTAGTTGTGATGGATTATAGGGCTCTAGCGCCAAATACTCTTTCTGGCGATTCATTTGAGAGTTTAATTTAGCTCTTTCTCTTCCGCTGGCAATGTGACCTACAGCTTAACTGAGTGACAGGAGTTGTGGTTGCTGTGGAAAATGAACTCTTCTGTGGTGTGTCCTAGTGTATGGGTCACATTAACCTCCATAGTGGCTGATGATGAACTGGACCGAGCCATGATTTGTCACATTTTTTCAATGTTAGTACTCAGGGAAGGCTCTCTAGCACCCTTGTTCAACATAGGTAAACTCCCCAATTGTATTATGACAACACCACATAATAGCCCTGCTTTATCTGTGTTGAATGTGTGAGGCAATAATCAGGACTAGATATTCTATACATAATGAGTGATCCTTCTCTCCTTGTTAAAAGCTCCGGAGTCGTCACCGACTTCATCACATAGCCCTTTCCGGCCAGTTCACAGCCTTCCTTCTGACCGGTAGGATCTGTGGTGGTTAATGACGGAGGTGGAGCCCCAAGCAACACACTGAGCTCATGTCCATTAGCAAAGGGAAGCAGCTGAGGCCCAATTACAGCTCCTTGTCTCTGGCAATCAACCACACACATTCTCTCTCTCTCTCCCTCTTGTATACATGCTTTCTCTCTATCTATCTCTCGGTTCAGTCATTGATACACACTCTGTCTCTCCCTATCTCTCTCTCTGGAGAGACACACACACACACACTGGTTTCTCTTTCACTCTGTTTGTCTCTCACACACATTCTCTTTCTCTCTCTCTCTGGAGCTTTGCTCCTCTCCTCCCCTCTATCTGCCTGGCACCAGTCACTCTGCCCATTTCAGTGCCGCAGGCTAGCGTTAGCGCCTCCTCAGCCAGCTCCAGCTGGTCCTCCAGTGCCATCGACAGCACCGGGTGGGAGAGGAAGTTTGGCACGCCAGGCGGGCACTGAAGGACCCAGGTGCCTTTGAGTGGGGCAATCAACTGCTAAAAGAAGGCCAGAAAGTCCAAGACCACTCGTGGTGGTGTTCTCGAAAACTGTGCTGTGCTATTCTCTCATATCCTGCAGTGTTGCTGTCATTGCTTTATAGCTACAGTAAACACACATATTCAGAGAAGGTACAGGTACAGGATAGCTACCGGTGATAGGGACAAACTCCTAACCAACTGATCCTCCAATCAAACAATACAGTCACTTAGTTTTATGACTGTAATATAAGTGCTACATGTAAGTGCGTGGCATGCTATGTATCGCCTTATAGCTACAGTAAATTAACATTTTCAAAGGGAAGGCACAGAATAGCTACCGGTAATAGGGACAAAGTCCCAACTAGCTGGTCCTCCAACAGTGACTATATCTAGCGGTGAGAGAAACACCATAGCCTAACTATAGGAACAGGGGGCACAAAGATGGAACAAAGTGCAATTGGGAATATTCCGCAAGCTTTCAGGCTGAAGGTGTGAGATGAGTCCCGGAGGTTGAGACGGACTCTCTGACGTCTGACTGATCACATCAAGCCCCTCTGAGGCAGCTGAGTGTTGCGGCTGGATTTGCCCAGGCTCCCAGAACACCAGAAAGCAGAGGAGAGAGGAAAGTTTTAGAGCGCGGTGCTGAGATAGGTAATTGCTAATTAAAGTTGACAGATAAACAAACACACAGATACAATACACACACAGGGAGAGGGAGAGAGAGAGAGGCTGGATAAGAAGGCGTGCAGAGTATAAATGGGTAAATTAGGGCCTGCTAGGCCCTGCGTGGAGTTTGCTCTGTTGGCGTGCGCTCTGTTTGTATTTGATTTCCCTCAGGTGGGATGCAGTCGGCTGCGCGGGAGCACTTCATCATGCCAGGCCGCTATTGTCAGAGGCCCAATTGGGTTTTATTTTCCGCTGCTGTTTCAGCAGCTCAAACCTGATTTGGGTACTCTATAACTGCATTAAGCATTTTCTGTGGCACAGTCCCAGGTCCCGCTGCCACACACACATAATCCTCCAGCACCACCACCCCTCTCACCAGCCTCCCCCTTCCCTTTCGGGGGACATTACAAATGGCATCTTTATGTTGTGTAATAGCCTGTGCACAGATATCCCCCATCCGATTCATCATCCTGCTCAGTCTCACCTCTTTTTTCTGTTTACTCTAAGCGTTCTATTTCCCCCCTGTAGCGGTTCAACTCAATGAAGATGCTGGAGTTCAGATATCCAATTGAGTGCACAGATAACTAAACTAGAGGGTTCATGGTAGCCGTCTACGCCCCCTAGTTACATAAGCGTGTTGGGCAGAAATATATTATATATTATATCTCTAAAGTGGGTGTTCGAATGTAAAAGATTTCATTCTTTCATCGATATTTATGCCTAAATTAATTTCGCCCTGTTTATGAAACTGTAGAATGACAGGGGCAAGGAATAATGATAGAATGCATGATGTTGTTACATTTTACAAAATAAAATAAGTGCCATTCTATCAGCCTGCCACCTGCCCAATTATCTGTGTAAACCAACTGTTTTGTATGAGGTGACCTAGCATTGTCAAACAAGTTTCCTGAAAACTTTAATCATCAAATTGGAACACATGGAACCGGTTATATGGTAGCCCTGCAACAAGTTGTCCCATGTATCACTTAAAGCAAAACAATGAAAATTGAATTTAATTAATAATTTGTCCAGACTTTTTGTGTATCATAGCATTGATAACTTTAATCATCCAATAGGAACATATGGAACCGAATTTGTTATGTGGTTTCCCTGCAACATTGCTCAATCTGGGCACGCCTTGATAGCCTAGAAATCTAGACACACCCTAGCGGCAGCAAATGTAATTTGTAGCCAGGGTAGTCTAGCAACTCTCCGTTGGTTTGCAAGCTGGAAAATGAAACTTATCAGGCCAATCACATTGTGTATAGAGTCGGCGTCGGTTCCGCGTGAATTTCCTGCTACTTGAAAACAAAGAAGATGGATGCTGCTGCTGGCGAACAGCAGTCTTTAAATTGCGACTCGAGATAAGCTTTTTTTAAATTAGCAAAAGTTTGATTAGCCTACTAGCCAACTAGCTCCGCTGGTGGGAAAATGCATGGGACTCATGAGTTGTAGCATTATCCTATTGCGTGCAGAGGACATTTGAAAGACAACCATATATCGGAATGATCAGTGCCAATGGTAAGTTCCCAGACCACATCTTGTGGGTCTGGCTCGTCAGGCTTACGCCTTGACAATGTAAGAGACACTTTGTACCGCTTGACAAGTTCAGTTGTAACTTTTTGAGTGCATCTCTGATACAGCATTAGGCTATGAAATGTGGCACATAACAGGCAAAGCAAATTGATCTGTTGACTATTTGCAGGTAATAGCATGTCTCATAGTTAGAGAAAAGCGGTTGCTCTCAAACACTGTCCACTTAATCAACAGAGTCAGTGTACTGATATAAGATGACATATTAAACTGTCCTCTGTAAACTGGGTGATGCAAAATGAAATATTTCATTCTTTCATTGATTTTATGCCTAAATTAATTTTGCCCTGTTTATGAAACTGTAGAATGACAGGGGCAAAATGATAGAATGCATTATGTTGTTACATTTTACAAAGTGCCATTCTGTCAGCCTGCCACCTGCCTAATTACCTGTGTTAACCAACTGTTTTGTATGAGCTGACCCAGCATTGTCAACCAGAGCCTAGCATTAGCTCTGTTCTTAATCAGAATCAGAATTCATTGCTTGGTATGGACCAGCCTAGCGGAAAAAATACAACAAAGTAATGCAATGCAATGCAGCCCTGTGCACTTAAAGCCATCTAATGGAAAATGTGTAGGCATACTGACGATCACCCCGCCATCGCCCGTTTAATCGGTCAAGTGTTTGTTTTCAGCGGGGTTTGTACAGGTGTAGCTGCAGTGTTGCTCTTCTGTAATTCAGGGATGAATAATGCGAGGCCGACACCTGCCCTGGCTGCGCTTGGCCCCTGCCCAAACCACAACCACTGGGGGAGCCGCACCTTCAGTCCGCCAGAAAATTATGTGAGTAATGTTGTTATGTCCTGCTGTGCTGTAATAGGCCCGATAATGGGCACTTTACAACAGATTTTGTTGGGAGGCGTCCAAATTGTATATCAACACACCGGAGAGACAGAGGGTTGTGAGACCAGAGGCGATGCCATTAGTTGACTTGTGACTGAAATTAGTCTACTCTCCACTTGTGTGTGTGTGTGTTTGTTTGTTTGTGTGTGTGTGTGTGTGTGTGTGTTTTTAGGTGTGCAATCACTCTTTTTAAATCAGTCGAACACATGGCGAGGAACGTGGTGTGACATGATTACGTTGAAATTTCACCAGGTCTAATCGACCATGTCACGTGAGACATAGGCTGCCTTTGTTTTCCAGCCCCAGTATGTTGGGTTTATTTTTACTTCCTGTTGCCCAGCCAAGCAGGCAGGGCTGGGTTGGGTGTTGAGAGTGTTAAGTCTGTATGGAGCACACTGTCTTGTGGGTCAAGTGACTCACATTACCACATGAAGCCCATTACGGTTGCCATTCAGGGTCAATGGCGCTTTTAAACAACCTGTAAGCGAGCATAAATGGGACATGAACTCCTCTTTTACTCAGCGGTGCGCCTACAGCCTTGGCTGCATATGCTTTGTTCTAATAGTCTGTTATTATGTATAGGACACAAAGGACATTAGCGATCATGGTGATGCACTTGCTGGAAATGCACCATGCATATTTTATATGAGCGACGTGGTGGACAGGAACGAAAGAATGCCCAGTCCAACACACAAGTGCTGGCATCAAAAAGGCAGTTTTATTTGTATAGCACTACCTTTCATACATAAGGCAGCTCAATGTACTTTACATCATCCACAAACAAAGAATAGCAAATAATAATAAATGAGGGACATAAACAAAAAATATTAAAAGGAAAATATACAAATATAAAAAGGCATACAAAATCACAAACAAACACAAGAACACTATCTGAAAGTATATAAAAATGTGCACACCCTGTGTGCGCTCTTAAATTAAATGGTGTGTGTGAATTAAAATAATATGGTATAACATACAACATGGATTCTGTGTGTACTGTCAGAACTGTTCCCTGTATTACCTAGCAGTATGGATTGTGAACATGGCCCAGACCTATAAACAGGAGGCTGTTAAAGCAAAGGGTTTATGCCGTTGACGTTGCCCCAGGTCAAGGGTTGCACCCTGAAGGCACTGAGGAGGCTTATAGGATCTGAGCAGACAGTGATGGATGCGCCACTCATACCAGAGGGTCTTTAAAACATACCAGCGGAGGTCCTCAGAGTATTACCGCGTCTGACTCCACGTACTTGTTTCGCGTCAGGCTTTTTAATATGCCCGTGAAGTTTGGCTTACATGCACATCATTTCAGGAACATGTCTAAGGCACAAAGAAATCAGTGACCACTTCTTTTTATGTGCATGTGTGGGATGTGCATGTGTGAGCTGTGTTTGTGTATTGCACAAATTGCTCAGTTTGTGTCACTCTATGATGCGTATGTATGCAGATGTGCCTAAACACAGAGCAATGTTGTGTCTGAGTGAGCTGAGATGATCAATTTACAAATATTTATGATAAACAGCTTCTCTTGTTTTTCTTCTCTGCAGACATGCTTTACAAGTAGTCAAGCAAAGTTGCCACACAGATCACAAGAGTAAACGACCACGCTGGATGTTCCTTTGGTAATTTAAAGGTGCTCTAAGTGATGTTGGGTAACGTCACTGCTGTTGACGTTCAAACAAAACAGAGAGCTAGCTCGCTACTCCCTCCCCCTCCTGCAATTGAAACTCTCCTAAACGCGGTGATTGGCTGGAACAGTTTGTCATGTTTTTATGGTCCAGGGTGGACCAGGTTGTTTTTGTTGCTGTTTTTGGAGCCTGGGCTGTCCAGAGCAACTTAGAGCACCTTTAATATTTGTTTAATTCCTTGATCAAAGATGAAGAAACATAAATTGTTATCTGAATGTTTTAAACTGAGATTGGGTATATCAGCACATACACCAAAGTGGCATTATAGAGGGCATGGACATCAAAAACAACGCATAAGGAAACCCTGTCCACATTGGGGGTAGGTTTATATAACACCTCAAACTGGTGCTCTTCCACACAGGCCTTTTATTGCTCTGAAATGAAAGGCCAGAGATTCATATCTCTCACCAAGCCGTAATGGGAATACCCCCTAGAGGACTGCTGCTTTTATTAACGGCCGACCCATAAGGCCGTAATCCAGCTCTTCAAGCTATCTAATACAGTGTGAAGTAATGAAAGTGGATGGGCCAGAGGCCTTAGTGCATTTAGAAAACAAGTTCATACGCTAGTTGTTGTTGTTTTTTTGTGCATAATCTACTCATAATTTGTTATGATGGTAATTGATCTGCCATCTGGATCACCAACGATGCAAGAATGGTTGGTGAAGACATTGGTAGGAGGTTGTCAACAACTGAAATAGCCCTGATCGGAAATGAAATAATGACCACAAATTGTTTAAGCAAGGGGCTCACAATGTCCAGGGAGGCAGTGGCTATAAATAGAAAAAAAATATGTGCACAGATAATTAATGGCAGAGTCCGATTGGGAGTTCTTACTGCGCACTGATCAATTCATTGAATGACTGAAATGGCTATGCAAATTATGCAACCCTTGGCCACCATTTGATGAAGCTTTTAAGAAATGGGCCTGATTTATTTGAAGAATGCCCAGCTGAGGGACATCGAAAGGGGAGCAAAGGTTCCCCAAAGGCATGTATGGAACATCAGACGACTTAAATAAAAATGGTCGTTGCATGCCCTTAGCACAATCAAGGTTAGTTAACACCAGTCGAGGAGGCCGAAGTGACAGGGCCAGCTGGACAGGGCCAGGGGGTGTGAGTGTAACTCAGTAAGAGGTGTTTCAGGCCCTCCTCCTTCAATCTGTCAGTACAGCCACTTCAAAGCCCAGCCTCAGACAGCCCAAACACACACGCCAGCACGCCAACACAAAGACACGCACATATGCACGGCTCCACTCTGGAGCGTCCACTTCCTATTGGATATCCACAGTATTTGAGCCACGAGCATGGGCACCAAGACTCAACCCATGGAGTGCGTTCCAACGCAGCTGTCTGGATGCCTTTACCAGACATTCTAGAATCGAAGGTATTGTTTTTCGCTATTATTGTGAAGCACTTCTGGGTTCTATTTGACATTTAAGAATCATTTGAATTCTGGAGCCAGATGCCCAGCCTCTGTTGGCACACTGCTTGATTGTTAAGGTCTGCGTGTTGAAGGGTGCGGGTTAAACAGGGACTGAAACAGAGGGCCAGGATGGGGGGCAAGCAGTCGAAGAAAACTGCCGAGGAGGATATGAAGAGGCAAGCGAGGAAGAACACGGGCCGTGTGGAGAGTCTCACGTCGGCCGAACGGATCCGCCAGCACACCACCAAGCAGTTCGGACAGGTGGTCCTCAGCCTGGCGCGTCGCGGCATGACCGAGCCTCCCCAGGAGCTCTGGGAGCTGGTGGAGCTGGAGAAGCTCAACCTGTCACTCAACCGCCTCCGGGCGATACCCTCCGCCGTCTCCGTGCTGCAGAACCTGGTGGTGCTGAACCTGTGGGGCAATCAGCTGGCCAGCCTGCCGCCGGAGATTGGGCAGCTGCGGAAGCTCCGCGTGCTCTTCGCCTACCGCAACCACCTGACCGAGGTGCCCGAGGAGCTGGGCGACTGCACCAAGCTGGAGGTGCTCAGCCTGGCCAACAACCAGATCAGCGGCCTCCCCGCCAGCCTGTCGACGCTGACCAACCTACGCAAGCTCAACCTCAGCCACAACCGCATCGTGCACGTCCCCGGCTGCGTCTACGCCATGAAGAGCCTCGTCTTCCTCCACATGGCCTGCAACCAGCTGGAGAACATCGCTGACCAGATCCAGGCGCTGGCCGACCTCAAGATCTTCATCGTGGAGGGCAACTGCCTCCACGCCCTTCCCAGGATGATCTGCTTCCTCACGCGGCTCGAGCTGCTCAACGTGGACTTCAACGACATCAAGGACGTGCCTGCTGAGTTGCACCAGCTGAAGCGGCTGGAGAGACTGGCCTGCCACCCTCTGGACAAAGGCCTGCACATCATGCACAACCCCCTCCAGAAGGGTATCAAGGAGGTGATGGAAGGGGGGCTCACCGCCCTCTACAACTATCTCAAGTCTACGTAAGAGACCCATAACGGGGGGAGGGGGGATTAGGTCCCTGCAGGCACTCGCATGGAGGATTGCCTTAACTGTTTGGA
Source organism: Alosa sapidissima (assembly GCF_018492685.1). Lineage (NCBI taxonomy): Eukaryota > Metazoa > Chordata > Actinopteri > Clupeiformes > Clupeidae > Alosa > Alosa sapidissima. The sequence continues at coordinate 3,477,426 of NC_055973.1, forward strand.
TAAGAGAATTTGAGAGGAAGGACTTGTGGTAGTGATTTTCCACTCACGTCATAGGACTGAATGTGAAGAACAGTATTGGAAAAAAACAGCTTTGGAAAATGTGGTTTAACAAATACAGCCAGTAGAGAATATGTACTCATTTTTCAAATGAGTACATATTAGATTATTATGATTGACTTTAAATCACTCAAGCTAGTCAACAAATGTATATTCTTTTTTATGATACCAATAGCTACAAGGAATTTAATACATTTTTATTATGTAGTTGTTATGAAACAAATAACAAATGAAACTCCTTGCTGGCAAAAAAATAATGGAAAACACAAAGGTACCGCTTTCTCATGAAAGAGGCGGTGAGGAAAGGACACAGAAAGCCCAGCGCAAAGAGAACAAGAGAAAGAGCAGCTAGCCTTCCACACACCAGAAGCTATTAAGCCAGACAAAATAGCTCTCCTGCATCACCAAAAAGGTTGCTGATGTCACGATCTCTTCCATCTGTACCAGCAGTCTGGTGAGGAGGGGGGGGGGGGGGGCATGTTTAAGACTCCCAAGTGTACGTTAAACAAAAGGTCCGTGGGTATAGCAGTTGTCTCGGACAAGGATTGGATTTCTTCCCCCATGCACAGTGCACTCGCCCTGCTTGTGGGGGGTGGGTGGGTGTGTGTGTGTGTGTGCTCATTTTGAACGTGCTGACTCAGGCCGGTTGACCCCTGGTGTTCTCCGGCCTTTTTTAGAAAGCCCCAGGAGAAGTACAAGAGCAATTACGAGCTACATCCCATCTAGTGGGCGGCACAGAGTGAGGGGCCGAGGAAGCTGTGGCAGAAACGGCTACTTTCCAAACAGAAAGGTCAGCGTGTGCCTCCTGTGCTTATAGCCGCCGCCTGGCATTGTGGGAAAGTGCAGAAAACAAAGAAATAAAGAAAAATAAAGAGAAACAAAACTGTCAGAGAGGCCTGACAGAAATGTTAAATGAGAAAAAAAGTCTTAAGCTGAGCAGCCATATTTGTGTCACACCTGTCAGCGGAATAGGATTGATCTGACTTTAATATTTAAACTCTTACAATCAGACAAGTGACATATTTCTCCCTCTTAACAGAACAATCAGTAGAGCACAATTGGATGTGTTTTTCCCCCACAGCTGTTGGTAAGCAATCAAAGGCTCTCTGTGAAACAGTGATTGACTTCCTCGGGGGGTTGCCAACGAGAGGCCTGTCAGCAGATTAAAACACCTCACTCGTTTACGAGCACCTCCATCTTGTTTGGCGGTTGCTGATTCAGAGGTAATGGTGAAAACCCTCAAGACTAACCCCTCACCTTTTGTAATGCACTCAGTTTGCCTGAGGGAAACTGTTTGTGTTTCTATCAGAACACATCATTGCTACCCCCCCCCCCCCCAATTTATAATCTGATAACTTCTGTTCCTTCAAAATGAAGATTCAAATGGAAACTTTTCTGGTGTGAAGATTGTACTGTTTTGTGGGTAAATACATTTAAAAGAATGTGATTAGGCTTAACAATTTGGAATGTAAATGTTAACTTACTGTTTATTTTCCTCAAGGTTTTCTCTTCTTTGTTCAAAATATTTGACGAAGAGAAAGAACATAATCTGTTGGCATTTCTTTTCTTTAATTTATATTCATTCGTTGTCTTATTAACTATGTACTGAAATCATCCACTATATCAACAAGGATAGTTTGCTTATTGCTGGCTACTCATCCTTTTGTTCATTGTCTTTATTTGCATAAAGAGGAAAAGCAACCAATGTCATCTGTCATCTTGTTGGTTTGTTCACAACATTTCACCACGGCAAGTTGGAATCACCCCATGCTGTGGCATTTGTGGACATACTTCATTAGGTCTTTTGCACCAACAATCCATCAACTCATTTGCCGGTCTTGAACAGGTAATGGTCCAGTTTTGGCAGGGGTTTCATTTTATAGTGGTATCTGCGAGTTGAAAATATCCCAGGGCCTTAGCTTTTTGGCATTAACACCACAAGCAATTACAATTGCTTAGGGGAAACTTTATTATTTTAGTTATAATAAATACAAATTTACTTTTTGGCACATAATATATGCACATAAATATAGTTTATATATATATATATATATATATATACTACATAAACTAAAGTAAGGACGGCCCATCAGTTTGTTTAAAAGGCTATAAGAACAGGAAAACAGTGACCTCTACTGGCAAAGGTCATTAAGGAGGTCTTCACTAGCCTAGGGTAACAAAGTAACCAACACAGGAGCCAAATGTCATCACCTTTTTTTCTTACACTTAGACTTCTGGATAATTTTGCTTGATGTAGTGTGTGTGTGTTACACAAGATATTAATGTGTTGTCCTTTTGCCTTTTTAATTGGAACTGGACCATATTTGTCCATGGTGCATAGCCAAAGAAAAGCTGTAATTATGATGGCATTCCCCACCACATGCCAAAAGGGAGGAGAAAGGGCAGGGGTGCTGAGTGGTTAATGATGACAATATTCTGCCAGAGTCGACATGAGAGCTGCCCCTGCGGCCATAGCACTTAGTGAGCTCTGAGCTCTCCTCGCCAGGCTCTGGCACTGGGCAGACATGAGCACAACACAGACACACGGCCCCAAGCGAGGAAAACTGTGTTGCGATCATGTGCAGCACCCTGTCTTGGAAAAAGGAAAGAATGCAACAGCTAACCCTCCCACACACACATACACACACATCCATGAATGCGTGCTCATTGAAACACATACACACCCATATGCTATACACACAGGAACATAAATACACACACACACACACACACACACACACACAGTAATATAAACACACACATATTTATGTGTGTACATACACACACACATAGGCAGCCACACAAACATACACACAGCGTACCCTTGACATAGAAATCATTTTGGCAGAAAGCCAGTTATGCCTTGGTGATTGAAGTTTCACAGAATGTGTACTCATCTAGATGGGTCTGCAAGTCACTGTGTGTGTGTGTGTGTGCGTGTGTGTGTGTGTGTGTGTGTGTGTGTGTGTTGTGTAGGACTGGAACACTCAAGTCTTCAGCAGACAGAACAGGTGTTCCATCTCTAAGGCCATATACCCTGGTGGATAACAGCTTCCTACATGCTGGTGCTGGTGTATTCCTTTACCACGCTGAGCTCGCCGCACATTCATGTCTCTGCTGAGCTGCCAGTGAATCTCAGCTGGATTCCAGATTGATGGGAGGCGGAAAAAGACCTCGGTCCCCCAACAATAACGCCACACAGTTGGGCAAGTCTTGACACATCGCGTTGTGTAGCCTCTCCGTAGTGACGGATCCAATGGATGAAATTCACACACACCCTGGTGGGATGCTGTGCTCACCCAACCCCCCCTCCATGCACGCACACACACATACACACACCCCACCAGGCACCTCTCTTCCCTCACCACACCCCCAAAAGAAAACAGTGAAAATGAATGGTACAAGCCTGGGCGCATTCGCACTGAGTCCCATTGCTCACTGTCTCCTTGCTACCTGCACCAAATCCCTCAGACACTGCAGGCGCATTGTGTCTTTGTCTTATCGAGGGGGAACTCGAGCAAGGTTAAACTGACAGTTCATTCACGTTTGCTGCGTATCCCTTTCAGGAAAAGTGAAAGGTTTGGTGGTGGGGAGTTAAGGCTGGTTTGGAGGGTGTGTGTGTGGTGGTGGTGGTGGTTGGGGGGATGGGGGGTACACAGTCCAATTTCCAAACACTTGGCACACATAGACTGACCCTCCGATCTGCGGGCTCTACCAATACCTTTATAGCACAAGGTTGCTTCTGTAATCCTATGTCACCAAGGAGGCAGTTGATACGGCTTCCCTTCCAAGGGCTGCACTTATCTCTATGTGAAAAAGAAACAGAGAACGGAAGGGGGGAGAGAGAGAAAGAGAGTGAGAGAGACAGAGGGAGGCGGAGGAGAAGGGGCAGAGAAACGCTCTTGGCTCCTCGTTGGGTTTTTTTCCGCTCCTCTTTTCTACTCTGTATACACTGATTAAACCACTTTATCTTTGTCCCCCTCACTCTGGCTGGTGTCAACCTGGATGCTGTTCAGCTCCTGCGTCCTTCTCCTTCGCAGCTCTTGCTCCCTGCACTTTCCATGCTTTTGTTCGGCACGGTAGTGGTAACTATGCTCACTAATTATGTGATGGGCAAAAGAAACTGATGTGTGTGTGTCTAGAAAATGGATGTCCACTATCATCTGCAGTTTCACACACAAAAAAAGCTTTTTTCCCTTGAAGCAGATCACATTATTGACCTTGTGCATTTCCTGATATGGGCCAATAATTGCATTAGATTGCTCTCCCAGGACGTGATCAAAGATACCATGTCCCTGTGTAATGACCTCTTATTGATGTTGACATAACGTAATTATGACCGCCGTGCAGCGAAGAATTTTTTTCTTCCATTTTTTTCCTTCAGTAAGGAGCATGGAACTTGTTGTAGCCCCACAAGGATGACACGGAACCATTGTTTTCTGTTTTGATCCGTCAATCCCCCCCCCCCCCTCCGGACTCGACCCCCGAATAGAGGGTAGGGCGGACACAATTTTCTGTGAATATCTCGAGAACCGTAGAGCCTAGGATTTCAAGGGGCCATGTCAACCCATCCCATCCTCATTTGATGTATAGTCCCACCTAGTTAAAAATGAAAAAGCAAATGTAATGTAATCACAGGTATCTGTGGTTGACAGGGTCAAAAATGCACAAAATTGGAGGTGTAGGGTCATTCTGACACCCTCTGAATGCAGGCCAAGTGTCATGGAATTCCGTTCATGGGGGGCCATACAATAAATTCATTTATATGTAAATTTAGTGACTATACACCAACTGGCCTGTAGATGGCCGGACACAGTTTTCTGTGAATATCTCGAGATCCATAGGGCCTAAGATGACCAATATCCAATCATTTGATATATAGCGCCACCTAGTTAAAAATGAAAAAATCATTGTAATCGCAGGTATCTTTGGCTGACAGGTTCAAAACTGCATGGAATTTGAAGTGTAGGATCAGTATTACACCCTCTGAATGCATGCCAAGCTTCGTAGAACTCTGTTCATGGGGGACCATACAATAAATGAATATATGTGTACATTTCAGTACTTTTATGTGTACATTGCAGTTCTTTTAGTAACAGACTACTACACCCATCTTGTAAGAAGGAGCGCTTTCGCAGGTCTTTTATTCCATCTGCCATCAGAATGTATAACACTTCTGTCATGACAATTTGTAATGTCTGAACTTCATTATTAATGTGCATTTTCCACTGTACATGTGATGTGAAACTTTTTTTCACCATAGGTTCACTCTGCCTCAAAGTATTGGTGAAACCCTAAGGCGTGTTGCAATCACTGTGTGATTTTTGTTTTTTAGGTGGGCTTGTATGCTGGGCATACTGTATACAACTTTCTTACTCTCTATTTAAATATTACTGGGCTGTTGTGACAAGTAAATTTTCCAGCTGTGGGATCAATAAAGTCTTCTATTATCTTATCTTATCTTATCTTATTTAGTGACTGTACACTATGCATGCACACACACATGCACTCATGAACACAAGCAAACACACTCATAAAGATACATGCACACACATGCAGGCACACACATAAACACACACAAGCACACGCATACACACACACATACACACAAGCACAGACACACACACACACACACACACACACACACACACAGGTATGGACACACGCATAAACACACACACACACACAGGCATGCACGCACAGACTCACATGCATACACACACACACAGGCACATACACACACACACACACATAGACACAAACATGTACACGCACGCATGCACAAACACATCCACACCAACATAAAAACACACACATGCAAGGCAAGCAGGCACACACACATAAACACACACACATAAACACACACACATAAACACACACACACACACCCCATTCCCCCACACACCCACTCAGAAGCGAACACACACACACGCACAAACACATAAAACACACACACACATGCAGGCAAGCAGACACACACACACACTCACAAGTGAAAACCCACACAGAGAAGCACACAAATACACAAAAGCAAACGCACACATGCACACTCATTTACATACACAAAAATTGCAAGAGTAGGGGATGGAGTAGGAGATGGAAACAAATTGACAAGCGTGATTTATTTTTGCGGAGAGAATGTGCAGGACTGAGCGGCGGTCATATTTTGTAGCGCTTTGTGGTACATCTAGTTGAGTTGATGCTTGGTGCCTTGCACCTTCAAGAACACAGAGTTGCAGCCGCAGACAGCTATCCAGAGATCTGAGCTTCAACCCTGCCAGTATCGATGTAGGCACAACTGAAAAGACAGAACCTTTTTTTTTCATTTCACAAAGTCATATAGTGACAGTATCAAATCCAATGGGATTCAAATGCAATATGTCTGGAAATGAAAGTATGACTCTTATAGCCATTTTGACGAAGTACAAATCCCACAGCAGATCTCAAAGACCAGTAGGTAGACAAAGGCAGAATGTAGGGAAATAGTCAAGGGGCATCTGTCTGGAAAATACATGCAGGGATCAACTATGTCCTCTTCAGTTCTGAGTGTTATTGTTTCAAACTTTAATCTTCAAATGACCAAGACAGAAAATGTATAATCATGTATCACAATGTCCTACATCTAAAGCAAGCTCACTGACTCCTTAACAAGCATCTGGCAACAAATAAACAATATTAGCTCATTTAATTTTTACATTTTAGTGATAAACCAAGTGTATATGTATCAGAAAGTGTAAATCCGGATTTTCAACTGTTAGACCTATTGTACACTTAGCCTAGTTTTGTCACTGTGAAATATATGTGGACGTGTTCTAACCTACCTGCAACTTTCACCTATCCTATAGAATAACACAACCATATAAACAATGGATCACCTGAGGGTCCAGTTTAAGATGACCCAATTAATCCACATGGGTTCCCATATTGATGGACCATTGGGAAGGTGTCATGAATGTCCTCTGCATGGACAAGGCCATTTCACTGATACACTGATGATAAATGACCATTGTGAGAAATGTTCCCTCTAGTGGCCACATGACATAAGACAAGCAACATGCAACTTGAAATGGACCATGCTGCTTATGGTCAGTGGAGAGTAGGGAATTGATCTCAAACATTGGAGAATACTTTTGAAAGTTGTATGTGAAAGTAGCTTAGAAAGCCTCCATTATACAAAAAAAAAATGATTGAAAAATTAGTATCAGTATCAAGTAGAACAAAACTATTTGCATGTATTTGGTGTGATTTGGTCCATACCATGGTTACATCACCATACAGTTACATGTGTATAATTGTGGTGAATGTTATTGAGGAAATGCTGTTATATTTTTTCTGTTGTTGTTTACAGCAATGGTTTGTGTTGAAGAGTTAACCCTGGTGTCTTCTCTGAGGCCTAGCTTTCTTCAAGACCAAGGGCTGATTCCTATTGATTGTGAGCGCCACAGGGAGTCGATGTGCCTTGTCTAGCGGAGTACATAATTATATATGAAAATGTCACAGGACTGTGCCCTGGAACAATTGCTGTGAGACAGCTGTGACTGTGGATCTCTGGTGGCCTGCTGTGGATGAGAAAGCCCAACAAATCACTTAGACGGCATCTCTGATAAGGCAGCTTTATCAAGAATACAAGAGACCAGGACACACCAGCTGCAAAACCATGGAGACAATCTCCATTAAGACTCTATTCTGTGCAATGTGTTTTGGCCCACTGACATAAGAACATAATCTTAAAGTACCTACATCTGACTTCATAATGAATGGATTAATTTTGTCAAATCATGAGGGATCATGGAAATTGTCTTTTTAGTCCTTCAGAAAATATGCACTTTAGGTAAAAACCATCCTTTCAATTAGATAGTTAATAATAGTCGATAATTTGTACTTTGAAAACTTGTCCAAAGATGACATCTACCCATCAGATCTTTTGCACACACTGTCTTCATATCTCCATGGCACCACCCTTCACCTGGGCAGGAAACAAAGTGCCATTTGTATGTTATGATTGCACTAAGGGACAATATGAAATCAAGTACAGTTCAACCACTATGGTCCATCCCACTGTAATTAAAAGTTAACTATATACCACTGGGCAAATCATGTTGGCAGTTATAATTCATTCTGCTTCTAAATTAGACAATGTGTTTGCTCTCAACTGCATTGTAAGAGCCAACACTGCTTATTAAAGTCAACTGAGTTTTCATTTTGCAATATCCTGGACTTTATTAGACTGCATGGCATGTTCAAATATAAATCAACTCCCTTACACCATTCAAGAGGAGGGAGAGATCAGTAACTTGTTTTTATGTCTTGATGTGTTCAGTGTTGTCTTTGCATATCTGTAGACTCCCCTCATTTGAGAACATTTACGTGAAGGACAGTTCTCCAATTACTTTCACCTCCCCATGCCTGCGTAACCAAACTGACTCACAACTGGAAGAGAAGCTGCAGATGAACTTTACGGAACTGGCTTGGTATCTGACAGCAGTACTTCTTGTCCATGAGAATATTTTGGTTGAAGTGTTTGCCTTCAGGGGGGTTTGGTCCTTGCCAAAGGCCAATCCCAACTGCTACTGTAGGTGATATGCAGTCTTACTGTAATATCATATTTTCTATGAGGAGGAGAACATATTGGTCTCTTTATTATTTCCTTGCTCTTTGAAACAGTGTTAATAAAACCATGTGCATTGCATATTATTTTTGCCTAGTCAGTTTTTCATATTATTTCATAGACTGCTTACATTAGTGGAGCAGTGGTTATATTACTGATCATATCTCAGGCGTTTTCACAGTTATTCACTGAGTATGATAACCATAACTTGTAGGAGGTTAAGGATCTCGGAGAGATTTTGAGCCCCGGTTCTTTGTTTTGCGTTGTGGCGCAGAGCACAGCGAATCTGCTACTGTCACCATAGCACTGAATGAGCCAGTTTGCTGTCTGCCGTAGGAGGAAAGAGGACAACACAGCCCGCTGGCATGATAGCAGACCGACGAAGCGATAAACACAGAATTTAGAAAGACAATTTGTGAAGCTACTTGCATTCAGTCAGAAGAAATAGTAGGGTTTTGAAAAGCACATACGGTATATATATATATAGTTATAGTTATAGTTAATTGGATGTAATAGCCCTCCTGGATCATAAAGACACAAATTAGCTTTAAAGCCCATTGAACAGTATTGTTCAAAAGTAGCCTAATCACTCATCCGGTGACGAGTAAACAATAGCTTTGCAGATAATTCCATGACTTGATCATGAATCCATCATACTGTTACATATTGGTTATATTTTAGGAATGAGGGTAAATATAGGCTACCTACTCCCTTCCATTAAACACACACTTTTAAGAAGTGATAACGCGGCAAAGTTGTTTGGCTTTTCCTGTAGCCTGGTGCTCTGTTGTCCACGTCCACTGGCCTTTTCCCTATTGTCACATTTTCCAGTTTGTCATTCAATTTACTAATTAGTACATGAGAATGCGTTACAAACTGTCTAAGTGAAGTAAGCCAAATTAGGTAAAGGGTACAGAATTCCTCTAGCTTTCGAGGTGCCGCGGAGCGCATAATACCCCCTCTATCGGAGAGCGCTCAGTCTCCAGCCCTCTCCCCATGCATGGTGACGTCAGACTCCTCTTGGCAGTCTGGAAGTCACTACGAGAGTAGAGCCGCTGGAAGGATACACAATTAACCAAGTAGGGAAAGACGGAGAAGAAACCTTTCCAGTGCCAGGCTCCGAACTGTAAAACCGGGAATATTTTTACCGTCAAAGCGGAAGAGTAGCACCAATATTGCCCCAGAACTGGGGTAGCGTCCGCAACACTCCCGCAATGGATAGAGTTTTAACTTGTCTCCTTGCTGCTGTCAGTTTACTGGTTTCAGTTCGAGGACAAGTATTCAAAGGTAAGACTTATTATTACTTTGAAGTGTTGTAGAGCACCGAAAGCTTATTCGAAGTGACAAAGATTCCGTGTGTCGCCAAGGAAGGCTACTCGAAGTTATCGTTTTCGTCTCTGCGTAGTCTATACGTAGTACTTCTCCTTAGACAAGTTTGTCGGTGATTGCTATTGCACTTACCCTCTTTTCATTGTGTAGGGGTTAAGTTCTGAATGCCGTTGTGATGGAATGTAGTACGGTTCAGACATTAGTCTCAATAATGCTCGGGTTGTCGCCCACAAATTGTTACTCTTTTCTTCCAGTCTGAATGACGTGCCTCGACTCTGCGCAGCTTAAACTTTTAATTTAGTCTACTTTGTGGAACCTACTTGACCATATTCAGCAGTATTAGCGCTATTTTGTAGAGGGTTCTTTACATTTTGGATATGAAATGTATTGTTCAGAAAATAAATAACGGCCACGGTTCTATCCGTCCGTACGCGTCGTTCTTCGTGTTTCATGTAGTGTGCGCCCTATATCTGGTTTGAATTTAATCAGCTTCATATGAAGTTCGTCTGAATCAGGAGTCTCGCCACTCTCATAACTCGGAACATGCATTCCAATAAATGTGGCCTTTCTTCTTAACTATTAAGTAGCCTTTACAATCATTGTCTAATGCGATGAGAGCGCTGATATTTCGTTATAAGTGTCTTAATAGCTTGGGAGTTTAATCTTATCAATCCAAGCCGCTGCTTTTTATAGATGTCGATCTATTTTTACGCGGTGCGTAAAGGGGCAACCCATGTGTAGCGCACTTGTGTAGCAATCAGTTGTTTATACTTCAGAATTTACCGGAATTGTTTGTTAAAAATGTGGGTTACTTTATTTTAAGGGTGTCTATCAGTGCGTCTTGGCAACCTGCCAAAGTTAGGACGGCAAGGTTATTATAGCAGGTATAATAAACTTGGTTATTATAGTGTGTGGTAAAAGTCTTAATTTGCACTGAGGCTTTTGTACAACTTTATGCATTTATCATCAATTTTGGGCATACATGACATTGTCAGTAAGCCACTTTATGTATTGACTTAGTCACGTATTGGAAGTCAGCCTGGGGTCTTTTTTATTTGAGCAGAACTGACAAACTGAGAGGTGATACTAAGATACAATTTTGCAGTAGTTCACATTATAGGCTTAGCAATTAAATGTTGTTTTACACCAATAAACATGTAAATTTGCCTGTTGACCAAATATGGCCTGACGCAGTTCCATTTTTGCCTACTGCTGACCATTATACACTTTTAAGGCAGTGATCTTAACTTTTTGCAACTATGTTTAGTTTGTCTTTTATCATCACCAAATTGTCCAGGCATCATAGGTTTATGCATTTACGCAGATTGGCTCCATTCAGATACATCACATAGACTAGACTACCACTCGGAACTCTTGTCATCCCAGTTAAATTGCATTTATGAACACTGCTGGCATCTGTGTGCATCTCAAATGTGCCCTTAAATCTCGTTGTGTCCCTGTCAAAATATAACGAGGAGCTTTTAGTTTCTTCTTTTCAAAAGTATTGTTATCTTTGCCCAAACCGAACAAACCAAGAGTGAAATCACTTTGAATGATGCAGTGCTGTTCATCCGCTGTCAAACGGTCTCCTCTTGTTTGAGGGTTGGCCTGATGGTGGCAGCAGCGCTTACATGTAGGCTAAGCATACAGTACGATGGTAGGAGCCCTGCAAATAACTTCTTATAGGCCTTCATATTGAGATAATAAATATACACATATTCCTCAAATAAAGATAAATCCATTATGCAGTGCAAATGCTCACTGTATTGTCAATAGGGGTAAATAAAAGGAAACGAACTGGGAGTGAAATTAAAAATGCAAATTGAGTGAAATATATTACTAACACAGTAATTAAAAAGAAGCGGCAGTTGTTATTGTCCCAAAATGTTCTATGGAGGCAATCGCAATCCCCACATGGATAGCCGTTTACTTTTCTGATAATGCTGAAGGAAAGATTTATTCTGGTAGAATTTAATTCCCGCCACGAAATGCTAAACTCCAATTAAACTGCGGTCCAACTAACAATCACTCCAGTCGTTGTTGCTAGCAGCTCCGCGCATGTTGACCCTGATATGGAGGGCCGACTCTGCGCCCCTGAACAATATTTTGACTCGTGACAAGGAAACACAGGATATCCTTTCAGGTCTTACCGCCCGCACAGCCTTTTACTGCGTCTTCCGTAGATTGAAAGCTGTAATTGTGTTATTTTTGCCATGCGGTAGATATGTCATTGTGTGTCGTGGGCATTGTTCTGTTAGCCGAACTTGTTGATTGTGCCTTGTTCCTTTGGATCAGACGTGTGCTCACGCACGAGGCCGTGCCGGATTATTGAAGAATTTGTCCTCTCAGCTGAAGCTGTGGAGCAGAGTTTTTAATTGTGCCACTGGGGAATTCGTTGTTCATCCCTGTGATTGTGAATCAGTGGGGAATACAATTGAATCTCTGCATTGTCCAAAGAGACATTATCCAATCTCTGTAGCCTACAGCAATAATATATCATACTCATTATGAAATTAGTCAGCTCAGATCATGGAGTTGTTTCTGCCAGTGCCTTTTGTGTGCAATCAATTTGATATTCACTCAAAACCATATAGGCTACTGTTGACTCTTCCCTATTTAGCTTTGTGAACCCTCCACCAAATCAGTCAACCCAGTAGTTTTTCAGCATGCTGTCGCAGAATTCCACCCTGTCTCGCCGTATTTGTTGTGGCGGCAGGAGGCAAACAATTCTATCATTCTGTCTCACCTGCCTCGCTCCCACGGCCTTTTCCCAGTCCACCTACAAGGTGTCCTTGGCTGGCTGAGCACTGGTCGAAGAGCTGGTGGGCAGCAGAATTAGTCATGGCAGGGCCAGGGCCAGGGCATGGCTAGATACTACGCTGTCAGTTTGACCGCACCAGAGACCATAATCACTTATTAGACTGTGCGACTCTGCTAAAGACGCTGAGCAAACACGGCCGAAGCTAATTAAAGCGGGCACTGTCTGTCTCTCCTGTTGGGGAAAAACGTGAGCGCGGAAGAGCTAATGAATCATCCGCATATGCAGGCTTCAGGGCCACGCAGAGAAGCTCGAGGTGGCCAGGTGGTCCGCTAGCTGATTGCGCTGTGCACATCCGCCAGGCAAACACAAAGGCGACTGACTGCTGATAAAACAATCTTGGACGCGATCGAGTCACCATGACTCATTAGTCGCTACCGGATACCCGCCTCGCATTCCTTTGTAGGTGACTGTGTCAGTCCGAGAGCTGAGAAAAACATGGCTAATTAATCCACAAAGGGCCCACAGCGGCCTAATTTTATGCGGGCTTCGGATGGGATGGGATTGGTAAGGGGTAGGCTCCGTCTGTCATGAAAGGAAAGAGGCGTGCCTCTGTTTCCCGTTGTTGACATCTTATTTTTGCAGGTGACACATTTGGAGCAGGTGGCTGAGATCCCCTGTGCCAGTCTTTCACTTCTCCATCTCCTCCTCCTTTAGTGTATGACCACAGGCAAATATTTCCATTACTGTCAGCCCGCATCTGTGTGGTAGACTCCGCATTCATTATGCTTCCTCTCCTTTGGGTTGTTAGCTATGGCAGGCCTTGTTTAACTCCCAATGTGTTGTTCTCTTAAATGTTCGCCTGGCTTAATTAACGAGCCTAAAGCCCATTGTTTTATCCAAGGAAGTTGTGAAATGGTCTTCCACACACTCACATGCTTCAGACAGGAAATGTGTCCAGGTCACCTCATTGTGCCCCTCACAAACATGTGCGTCAGAGACATAGCAGAGAGGATGAGCAAGTAGCCTACTGATATTCTTTTGCAAGCCCACTTCTTCCTTCCACATCCAGAGAAGACATACTGCCCTTCTAAACAGGGTTAGTTTGCTCTCACTTTGTGTTGTTTATAATTGTTGCCAAGTACTTCCATGGCCAGTTGTAATCCTCACAGTTTACTCATGTCTAGACAAAATGGAGGAGGCATAAATATTTGCCTGGGATTCAAGGACCATGCAGTGCCAGTTCTTAAGAAAAATAATTATTTATTTATTTTTTATACTGACAAGTCTAATTATTTTAGGCACATTTGGGCCATGCGGGCTATGTTTATTGCCCTGCAAGAAGAGGGCATAGACTTTGAATGGGTCTTTATTAGTCGTTTTAATTGCGGATGGAGGATGGGTGAGAGTTGTATACGGCTGGTCTTTAGATAGGGGATGATGAAGTGTTTGATGTTGACTGATGAAATTCACAGCTTAGTGTGGCCCCTCGGAATTCCGTCCATCCCATTAGCATAAGTTTGTCATGTCTGTCCCTCTGTTTAGCCTTCACCACCTATCCAATCCTATCCAATCTACCCTGAGAGGGCCTGGAGATAAAACACCTCAACTCGATTGTAGAAAAACACTTGAATAACCCTTTTTTGGCATCATGTGTTGACTTCTCTTTTTTGAACCAGTGTTTACAAACTTAACACTAGGGTTTTAAGTTTGTAAACACTGGTTCAAAAACACATCGTTTTGGCTGTCATGTTGGCCCTGGTTTGTGTTGCTCAACCTCTCCACTCTCTCGACCATGAATGGTGTAATTATCAGCCCGCATTCTGTCTTAAAAGCCCCATCTTAAGCCCGCTAAACCTAATCTATTCCACTGAGCGCTAGGTTCAGGAGTAACAGTGGAGTGGATAGGGCTGGATTTAATAGTATTAATAGCCTCATCGGTGAGTGGTCACATTCAACCTGTCATCTCCCAGGGGCCTTCAACAGCCCTAATAACAGCATTGAATTCTGGGAAACCAGGAAGTGCCTGTGTTTTCTCTGCCTGACACACTGGAATAACGGTCGGAGCAGAGGGGAGTTAGTGTTTTTTTCCACAACACTGGCCCCACCTTCCTCCTCTGCCGGCATAACAAAAAACCCTGAAACCCAGTGCCTCGAAGAGTGTTTTGTGGGGGAAATTAATTGTGAAACATTGCTCGTTGAGACTCTGAACCCTCTGTTCGCCTGTCTCGGCAGTTACCATAATTATTTTTCCTGCAGAACTTAGGCGGTTCCACTGAGTCTCCAAATATAGATAATGAAAAGAGCTTTGTAATGAAACGACTTCCACAAATGGCACTGAGGCTTCGCCTGACTCCAGTTATGATGCAGTTTATGGACACTTTCAAAAGGCAGGAGCAGGCCACCAACACACTGTATGGAGTGCTACTTGCTGTGTGTCCTATACTACAGCAATACGACGTCTCATTCAAATCTGGTTTAAAGAGGCTTAAAGAGGCCCCCAATGGGCTAAAAATGCAGACAGACGCCACAAGGGGAACATTGTGAGGCAGGACTTGCTGAATGTGCACCTCCATATCAGTGTGTGTGTGGGGGGGATTAATCGCTGTTAGGGTCAGCAGCTCTCCATATTAAATATTGCCAGCCCTGAGACGCTTGCCAGAGGCAGGGGCTAATCCACAAGCCACACGGAGCTGCTGCTGGTATTAAGACAATATGCCTAAGGGGGAAATGATAAAGGACAAGTAATAATCAAACCCCCTCAAAAATGTCAGAGGTGATTTCTTTTTTTTTTTGGGGGGGGGGGGGGGTTCTCAGAAATTCCTAACAGTTGCATGTGTGCTAGGCCGTGGGTGGGGGTAGGGAAAAGAGTTTCTCTGTGTCACACTGGTTGGGCTAGAATGGAAGAACAGCTTTTGAGAAACTTTTTCGCAGTAGGTTATCAATTTGGGCAAAAAGCTGAAAGTATGAATAGTTGACACATTTTTTTTTTTTGAGTTCACAGTGGGACACCTCTTTTACCTTACACTCTCTTCTTGACTCTCTCGAGGTACCGCAGGTGTTGCTGGCAGTGTTGTCTGCCAGTGACGGGAAGAACGTGAAAGCCTCTGGAACCTTCTAGAATATTCTCAAATATGTATTCAAAGGCAGGGGAACTGTAAATATTTCATTGCGTGTTATATTTCATCATTAGCATTAGCATCATTAGCATAACTGTCCTAGGCATTTGTCCAAGACTATCATCTATGTGCATTTAGCAGTGGGAGATGAAAGCGAGCGCTTTATAGACCACAGGCACTAATGGGGAAGAGCACATGGGGAATAGGCTGTGTGAACAGCGGGGTTGCCGGCGGGGGGGTGGGGGGGGGGGGCACCCCCGGGGGGTGGGGGGGGGGGGGGGCACCCCCGAGAAGTATGCTTAACCCATATTGCTACAATAAATATGCAGCTGAATCTATGAATTATATGGTAATTCTTCCCCTGAATTGGCCATCTTGCGTGCTGCTAAGAATGGCGTCATGCAGATGTTGAAGGAAAATACTAGGCGATAATTGTGCTGTTTTTCTTCTTCAACAGAGGGATGGGAATTAATTTGATCTATCTACTGTAGGCTATCTATCTATCTATCTATCTATCTATCTATCTATCTATCTGTCTTTTTCACATTTGTAGTGCAGTTGTTTTTCTGAAGTGTATATTATGTCTGTATGCTCTGTTCATATCCATTTGTGTGTTTACTGTACACCTTGTCACATTTCTTTGTACAGTTACCTGAGTTTGTGGCTCCTGCTTTTTTGGGTCATAGTTTCTCCTCGTACCTCTGTGTAACTGAGTATTTATGGATTTATGAAGGACCCCAGGGCTGGGTCCGTTCCTCTGTACCCCATATTTCATCTGTCCTTGATTGATGAGCCTGCGTATGTATGTCATCCACTTATAAGCTGCGAGAGCAGGGGAGCATTTGCAAGGAACATGGGAGAGGTCCCTTGTGGTTTGGCCAATGTTAAGTGAGGTTAAGAGTACTTTCAAAAATTAGAGCAGTTGAGCCTTTTAGGGCCTAAACTAGTTGTCAAAAGGAAGGAGGTCCGGTAGTGGAAGAAAAAAAAAGCAGGTCAGGTCTTTCTCCTTGTGTCTCTGGAACTGACTGACATTGTGCAGTTCAAAACCCGGATGGGCCATTCTGATTGGGTAAAATTAGCCGGTCTATTTTTTGAATAATGTTTATCTTTAGAATTGTGGTTATACTCCCCTGGTTCCCATTCAGAGTGCACTGAGAAGAGCATTTAAGTGGTTGCACGCAGTCAGTTTTGTAAGCGCGCAATGCTGTGGAGTTATGCAGTAACGGCAGTTATATCTCAGAGTTTATTTATTACGCTCAGGGCGGGCAGTGTGAGTCAGTCTCAGTCTCAGGTTGCTGAGGTCACAATAGGCATTCTAGGCCACACAGGGAGCATTCCGTGTGCAGAATCCAAACATAATTATCCAAACATTTACAGACCTCATCACAGTGTCCTTTCATTCTCAACCCCCCCAACCTCCACAGTGCTCCCCCCCAAGTGAATTACAACACACTTTGTCAAAAGTACTTGAGTGGAATGTCGACTGCAGGAGGCCATTTGTGCTGCTTGAGGAGCAGACGTGGGGGGTTCCTACATTAGAATGACTCACGTTTTTGACCTGACTTCATTTTGTTAGTTGCTTGACTCACGTTTGCAAATCCCCATCCCCCATAGGATCGGAAACCCAGTCTTGCGGATCTCAGCAGTTGAAGACTGCGGCTGTCGTAATGAGGCTCGCAAGCGCGGCCACCAGCGCAATAAAACAAGGCTCCTTGAGGTTTACCGACGAGACGGCAGCATGAAATAAGCCCTCCAAGAAGATAAACGAGGCAAATCTCAAACGGCCAAAATCCAATTGATGGCAAATTGGGCAAATCCCTCTCAGTTTAGATCGGCCTGGAAGAAAAAGGCACACTGTGTGGTACTACTTGGGTATTGCAAGGGAATTAAACCTTTGTGGGCTTTTTTGCCACTTGCTCAACTTTTTACTCCTAATTCCATCTAATCCTGCCACTGAAGATCGAAACAAAGGCACCTCGCAGAAGAGTGTCCTCATCCTCTCTACGCAAATTGCACTGAGCCGTTGTTGATAAGACACTCGCATCCCCGAATTGGGAGGCAGCTTTGCGTCCGGCCTCTCATGTACTCCCTCACTCCCTGGCAACCCCGACTGGCCTCAGCACATTGCTCCATAGAGACTTCCTGGTTGATGGTGAGAGTTGCCCAGGCAACCAAGCGGGCAGTAAGATAAGCAAAAAAACGACGCTTGCATCGAAAACATCTGGACCGATAGACAAAACCAGCGAGAGTGGAGCGGCCAGTGCAGCTGATAGCCACTCAGTAGATAGACACTGTTGTTGCCTCACTCAGTAGATAGACACTGAGTCCAACCCCCCCCACCCCCACCCCCACCCCCATCCCCATCCCCCATCCCTTTCTAACGCAGAGAACCTGGAATCTAAGGAGAGAGAAGAAGGAAAGAAAAGGAAAAAATCAGACAGGCAGGCAGGCAGGGAAGGCAGACAGGCAAGTATGTTGGCATGCTGCAGGGGTCAGGGAGCCTGGGGCTTGACCACAGGCACTGCATTAACAAGGGCAGTCCCAGAAGGGCCCCTCCAGCTTAGCACCAGCCAGGTCTGCTGAAGACGCTCTCTCTCTCTCTCTCTCTCTCTCTCTCTCTCTCTCTCTTGCTACTCTCTACCCAGCATCTCTCCAGTAACCCCCCACACCTCCGACACCCCCCAGCTCCTCTCCCCCCTGCCCCACGCCACCTCCTACTCCCTCCCCACCACGCCCTGCTGCCCCAGGCTAAACCTCCCTAGACGCCGCGCTCCACCACACGTAACACACATCATTTGGGCCGAGGCCTAGCGATGCAGCAGTCGTGGCCCCTCGTTGACTGACATGGCTCTCGGATCGCTGAGAAGATGTGCTGAAACTACAGCTCCAATAAAGTTCCACTGAAGGATGTTTTGAGTGTGTGTGTGTGCGTGTGTGTGCATTTGTGTGTGTGTGTGTGTGTGTGTGTGCACGCCCATGGTAAATTTCAGGGGCTGGATTTAAACGACTGTTGGGTGTTAAGACTGTGTAGCGAAGAGCAGCAATGCGTGTGCAGCAGTGTTTTTGTTAACCAGTAGCAAGTGTGACGCTTGCTAACCCTCCATATCAGGGGTAATTAATTCTCTTCTCCTGGGGCAGGTGCATTTCACTGGGCTGGCATAAAAGGGCATAAAGTGGGTCATTATCTTTTCTCATTTTACCGTGCAAGTTTGCAGCCCTCCCAAGCCAATTCCCCTCACACCGTCCCCTATGCTGAGGCATGAAAAGATAATACCCCCCCCCCCCCCCCCCCCCCTCCTTCACCCCAGATCACTAGCTTCATGCTTGTTTAAACCCACAGGTTAAGGTCAAAGCCTTTCTGGTTGTTTGCAAAAAGCACTTTCACAGCCTCTGTGCGACTAGCACAGCTAAACAGCGGCACAGCGACATAGTACAAGCTCTCCTTGTTGCTCTCCTCACTTACTCTCTTAGAGCTTAAGCATAATGAAATCTAAAGGCATACGATGGTGTATAATCTATAAACAGTAATATTCCACTGGGCTCGAGCTGTATTTGTTTATTTATTTTCCTTCTCCAATGCAGCAAAGCAAATAATGAAGGCATATGTTTACCTATAATTCCCCTCACCGAGGGAGATGGATTAAATCGGAACAGTTTGGTTTGTTGTGAGGATTCTTAAGCGGCGCTTTCAGGCACGAACGGCTCCCTCCTGACCCCCTCGGTGGATTTGGCTCTGCACGGCTGAATAGGGAGGCCTTCACGGCTAATGGGGGCGCGCATGGCAGGACACGGCCGCCACACATGCCTTTTATTGGCTCTCTTTAGTTACCGGAGGAGAGGGAACATCAAACAGCAGGAGCTACACCATCTTCACTGCTTCGGGGGAAAGCAAACCACACAAACGCATACACACAGGGACACTCATGCAAGTAGGTAAACACACACAACACACACACTCACGCACAGAAACATGCAAAAATACTGTATGTAAGCATGCAAGTAGGCTAACTGTACACACTCACACAGAGATAGAGAGAGAGAGAGAGAGAGTAAACAGACACCCACACATATACTTGTGTGTGAAGTGTGTGTGTAATAATGTGTACTTACAATACAAATATAAACAGAGGCACACATATAAACAGATTCCTATGAACCATCCCCCTCACCACACACACACACACACATACACACACACACACACACACACACACACACACACACACACACACACACACACACACACACACACACTAATGCTTGAATAAATAACATTGGGTCCTGCCAGAGGCCTGAAAGGCTGGACGTGACAAACATTCAAAACCGCTGTCCTCTAGCCGCTAAAAACGTCTGATTTAACTCTCGCTTCACCCTCTCCCTACCTCCCTCCACTCCCACGCCTTGACCCTCCTGTGCTCTTAGGGGACTATTTAACCTCAAATAACCCTTCATGGCCCCCTTGCCCCCACACACACACACACACACACACACACACACACACACACACACACACACACACACACCCACACTCCTCCACTGGTGAGCAGATGTGTGGCCAGATTCCCCTGAAGACTCCCAGAGGTGTCAGGGCCAGACACTGATATGCTTTGGCGTGGGCTTGCTCCCCCCGCCATGGATTTAGAGGCCATGAGCCTCCCCCATGTTTGCCCTCTTTTTCCCTCTCTTCAGAGGAGTGGAGGAGACATCAAAATCGTACTTCTTTTTTCTCTACTCTTTTTTTCCCTTGATCCAAATCCCTACTCCTAAGATCTTGGTCGGGAGGTGAGAGAGGGGAGGAAGAAGAAGAAGAAGAAGAAGAAAAACATTTCCAATCTCTCCCTGTGCTCTTGCCTTCACCTGACTATCATAAGACTCCACTGGCAACGCTTGTTTCCCATCAGGATTTCAGGATTTCTTTTCCCCTCTCTCTGTGCAGATGTCAGGCGCTCTGTAAGATCTCAATGGCGTATCCAAGAGACTACAAACATCACCATAGAGAGATGTCTGTCCAACTGGAGTCGGCAGCTTTCGCTGTTGTTAGGAGGGGGAGGGGGCATGGTTTCCATAAACGGTCAACAAATGTGCACAAATCCAAGCACTGTGAATGGCAATTATATTAGTGGCACACTCGTGCTGGTGATTTCTCTCTGATCTTTGTGTGATGTTTCCAAACGAGGGAATCTTGTACATTTAAACCAGATGCCTCGGCTTATGAAAGCCTCTTTTTGGCGTTAATTAAACATTCTCTATTACTCGGCGTAACTGATACAGTAACACAGATGAACTTTTATTACTTCCCGGCACCGCAGATCTACAGTGAAGCTGTTGGTGGCCTGTTACCCCCGAGCCTTTTGATTGTATGCATCTTGACTTTGTGTCAGGCTGTGCATTTGCTTGATAATTATGGTTTGGGATGAGCTGAGGGCCGTGGATAGATGTCCTGGTAGGCGCTGATATCTCCGCACATGGGTGGCGAGCACTTGGGCAAAGTGACGGCTTAATGAAGCTGTGCCACGGATAATTGTTGCGGACGTGGCGAGGGGGCCTTGCAGATGCCTGTCACCAGCCCACTGCGCACAACAATGGCCGCGTCGCTTGTATGTTAGCACGCCACCGCCGTCACCCTCGCGCGCGTCTCCGTCCGCATGTGGGGCGTCCGCTGCCACCCGTCTTACTTTCCGAGGGGGCCGTACCCTCGTGTCACAGAGGGATCACCGTGGAATCTGAGTTGACACCTAAATTACGAAGGGAGGCGACTGGCAGAGGAGCATCTTGAGAGAGTCTGTCAGGAAGTCGGGCTCCATCTAGTCTCATCAGATGCAGCCCAGAGAGTCTCTCTCTCGCTCTCTCTCTCTCTCTCTCTCTCTTTGTATCTCGCTGGTTGAGCAGTGGACAGGTCTGCTATAACTAATGCCTAATATGGACAGAACATGTTAACCATTGGGTGTGTGACAGGTTGATCGGCAGGATGTGGACAGAGCATGGTGACAGTTGTACTGTGTGTGTGTGTGTGTGTGTGTGTGTGTGTGTGTGTGTGTATGTGTGTGTGTGTGTGTGTGTGTGTTGTCAGCCTTTCTGCAGAACTAGTCTGAGCTCATGTCTGTTAGAGTGGTGAAGGTGCACTCAGTTCGTTTCAGTGCCTATTTTTTAGATAATTGATTTATTTATGGTCAACAATCAGTTCACAAATTACAGTGACACTGTGACTTTGTAAAACTCATATTGAATTTTCATCCATTTTTGTTTCAATTTAACTTTACTTTGTCTGTTTAGTTTTTTTTGTTTAGTTTTTGTTTGATTGATTGGGTAAGAATTATTCTTCTAACCATCTATGAACTGAACCATGAGCAAGATGCAGTATGCAGTACTGCAGCCATCCAGTATCTCCTTACATGGAACAGACAGTATGACCCCCTTGTTTTTGTCCGTTTCTTAATCAGATGACCTGCATGATGAGCTGCATGATGAGTTGCATGCTTAATGAAAGCATGTTTTGCATAGGAGTTCATAGGAGGACACAGGGTCAGGCTCAGTTAGCACAGTGTTGACTGCATGGCTGCGTGAGAGCTGTTAAAAGTGGGAAGTGTGAATAGGGTGTCTTGAGTTGCTGTCCAAGAGTGCATTCCTTCTCTCTGAGTCAAGCAGACAACAGACAGCCCAATCTGCTAACGGCTTCTTCTCTTCTGTCTCCCAGCCGCCCCTCTGTCTCTACCCAAGCTTGTAGTTTATCTCTCTCTCTCTCTCTTAATTCTTTATTAGCATGACTGTTTGGATATAGTATTGCCAAAGTTAAATATTACAGTAGTAATATAAAAACAATTGCAGCAAAGTAAATAAACAGTAAATGAATTTAGATGGCAACAGCACCAGTTGTGACAAATGACAATAGGAAGGTGTGTGTGTGTGTGTGTCTCTCTCCACATGGATCTCTGGTGCCATTTTGCACACCCAGGCATTCACTCCATGAGGCCCTCTGACATTCAGTCCTCAGATATGTTTAACCTTCTGTCTCAACCATTTCTTTACCGCTTTTAAAAAAAAAAGCTGGAAGACCTTTACCCATGCCCCCTCTCTGTGCCTAACACACACACACACACACACACACACACACACACACACACACACACACACACACACACACACACACACACACACACACGCACGTGCGACCCCCTCCCTGAGAACCACAGTGTGTGTCATAGCCTAGGCCTGGCTTCTAGCTTGACATTATTGTCGGGGGCCGGTTGATACCGAAGCAGATTCACAATGAAGCCACGCGGGACGAGACCTTTGAGTGCACGTGGTGGAGGCAGCAACAGGCGGAGGTCTTGGGTGGCTGTTCCTCCTCTCTCCGCCGAGCTGCCGTGCCGGCTGGGGGCTGCTGATGACCTTCTCACGGCAGGAGGAGTACGCTGACAAAAAGCGGGAGCAATCCCAGACCTCGCTGGATGGAGTCTCCGACAGGGAAAGGCGGGAGCTGTCAGCTCTGACCTTTCCTTCACTGTGTGTGTGTGTGTGTGTGTGTGTGTGTGTGTGAGGAGGGGGCAGTAGTTGTTGTATGTGTGTGTGCTTGTATCTCTGGGCTTGTGTGTGTGCGTGTGTGTGTGTATCTGTGTGTGCGCATCTATGCGTGTGTGAAAATATGTGTTTGTGTGTGTGTGTCTCTGCTTGTGAACTTTCCAAAAGTATCTCTCCCACCTGATACTCTCCCATCTGCCCACCTGGTGTCTCCTCTGCCAGGTCACCAGCGGCGTGTACCCAGACCCCCCCCCCCCCCCCCTTGTGATCTTTCAGCCGCACAGCCCATCTCTCCTCTCCTCTCTTCTCCTCCTCTCCTCTCCTCCTCTCTTCTCTTCTCCTCTCCTCCTCTCCTCTCCTCTCCTCTCCTCTCTTCTCTTCTCTTCTCTTCTCTTCTCCTCTCCTCTCCTCTCCTCTCTTCTCTTCTCTTCTCTTCTCCTCCTCTCCTCTCCTCCTCTCCTCTCCTCTCCTCCTCTCTTCTCTTCTCTCCTCCTCTCCTCTCCTCTCCTCTCCTCTCCTCTCCTCTCTCCTCCTCTCCTCTCCTCTCCTCTCCTCCTGCCACCTCCCGCTAACGCAGCAGCGCACTGCCACAGAGCCACGCATTTCTGTCGCCTCCCATTGCCATCCAGACGCATGAATATGAAGCGCTAGTGCTATTAGCACACAGCTGACTAGGCCCATTTTACACCGTCAGCCGGGCCAGCCGAGCCGGACCGGCCAGCTTGGGTCTGCAGACTTTTTGGCAGGAGCTGTGTGTGTGTGTGTGTGTGTGTCTGTATTTGTGTCTGTGTGTGTGTCTGTGTGTGTGTGTGTGTGTGTGTGTGTGTGTGTGTGTGTGTGTGTGTGTGTGTGTGTGTGTCTGTCTGTGTGGTCTCTTTGGCTCATGGGGCAGCGTAAGCTTGTATGTAAGAATATGAGAGTATTAGAGTGTTTTGGTGTGTGGGCATGTAAAAGTGGTAGTGTATATTTTGTGTGTGTGTGTGTTGGTGTATGTCTCTGTGAGGTTGTGTGTGGGTGTGACAGCACACTACTCCCACCCCAATTCCTCCCTCTCCTGCTGTCAGAGTTTCCAACCCCACAGGAAGAGCAAGGGATTGTGGGAAGCTGAGATGCCGCCTGCCCGGTGAGATCAGCAGGGCTGACTGGCCCAGCGGCACAGACACACACAGACACATACACACATACACACACAGGCGTACACAGACACACACAGACAAACACACACACACACACACACACACACACACACACACACACACACACACACACACACACACACACAGACACACGCAGACATACAGAGGAAACGGGCCAAAGGAAACAGGCCCAGCAGACAAATCTCTGTGCACATCACACCAGCCCATGAGCTCATCCAGAGGGGAAATGGACACACACACACACACACACACAAGCTCACACACACATACATACACACTATCTCATCAATGTAATTTCACTCTCGTTAAGGCGGCGGCCATTTTTTTCGCCTTCCAACACCATGAATCACATAATTCCGGCCTTAACTATTCACAGAAGAGCCGTGCCTTCTGGAATGTTCCTTAGTGATAAAGTTTATGCCCCGCTGTCGACCTCTTCATACTCAAGCTCGGCTGGGAGTTTGATGCAGTGCTGATAGCAGCAATTAGGCCTGAATGTGATATATAGAGAACCATGTTTTACGTTGCTGTGTAAATTTTGGGTCTTTGTGACCTCTGTTCCTAGCCGAGAGTGTGTGAGAGTGCAGAGATGAGGGAAGTGAGAGTGAGCGAGGGAGGGACAGAGTGAGAGAGGAAGGGAGGGAAGCATGGAAGAAGGGAGTGACAGAGAAAGGAGGGAGAGAGGGGCACGGAAAGCCTTGAAGGCAAAGGATCAGTACCCGGAGAGATTTAGTGACAATCTAGCAAGGCACTAAAACATGACACCCAAGTTCCACTGAATCTTATTTCATATCGATTAGGACCTGCTGCAGACTCCTGCCGGCTGGCTGGGGAATTTATGACAGCCAGTGTCCATCTGCTGATGTTGTTCACGCCTCTCAGAGCACGAAAAAAACACCAAGTCCCCCTGCTTAGATCTGTCTCCATCTCAATTGTTTGAACCTCAATGAAATACGGCAAATTGGATAAGCACTGGTGCTTGTTTGTAGCAATGGAATCAGTCTAAAGAGCATATTAGATCAAGGTCAGAAATTTCATCAGAAATATGATCATTGTGGTGCATCAGAAACATGGACTGTTACTGTGCATCTGAAAGATTTGCTGTTTAAATGTAAACAATATGCAGTTTGAAAAATACCTGAATGTGAACATTGATGATTTGCTCAAGTGGAAAAGGGGCTAGTTTATGCTGTGGGCTAATGTGTTGTTTCTGCTTGCAGTTTCGTTAGAGTTTTGTTGGATCCTATTAGCATCAGCTTTTCACTCTTCTTTTATTAAGACCAGCTAGAAGAAAACATTAGAGCTTACGGCCCTCAGCTAGCGATGGCCAACTTCTTTCCGTTTAGCCTACTTGATCAAAGCTTTAAATAATGAATGAATCAGGAACAGTCAATTAAGGGCCCTCATTTAGAGTGGAATCGATTGGCCCACTCAGTCTGTGAAGTCAACTAGATAGTGTGTACTTGAAGACCTTTAGGGACGATAATATCCCTGAAGCTCTCAAGTGAACACCCCCACAGGGATCTAGCTGTGTCCAAGGTGTGTGAGTATATGAGTGTGCGTATGTGTACGTGTCTACAAGATTGAATGTCTGAGAGTGAGTAGGTGTGTATGTGTGAAATAGTGTGTGTGTGTGTGTGGGGGGGGGGGGTTAACTGTAAACTGTATGGAGATGTGTTTCTGAGAGTGGAAATGTGTGCAGTCCTGTGTGTGTCTGTGTGTGTGTGGTGTGTGTGTGTGTGTGTGTGTCTTAACTAGCAATCTCGTATATATGCCTTGTCGGGACAGACAGCTTGGGGGTCCCTCCTGCATATTGCAGCTATGATGGTGTTGGAGTATTTGGTTGAAACTGCGTCTCCCTCTTTAATGAACGCCCTTCGCCAAGCTACTGTTTACTAGGCTAAGTCCTCACGCATCAATATGTGAGCGCAGACTGTTTTAGGGGGTGTGCTCTGAGCACTTGCGCCGTCCCTCTATTAAAAAAACATCTAAAGTGCAGCTTCAGATAGCACTCCTTTTTTTGCGGGTGTAAATGAAAACACCCGACTGTATTTAAAAAAGGAAATGTGGTTACGGTCTAGTTTCTGGAAGGCTTGTTTTTGGCCTTTAATTATCTTAGCGAAAGCGTAGCGAGATGCTTTTTTGTAGAGTGTGTGAGTACGTGTATGTGAGTGTGTGTGTGTGAGAGAGTGTGTGTGTAGGTCCTATGGGGATATATTTCAGTGGAGTGGGTCTGAGGCTATCAGAAGCCAGTTGATCTGGAAATGCCTGCTTTTAATAATTGTTTGCTATTCATAAGAGGCTATTTTCCTTAGCCGGTGGATATGCAAGCAGCCCACTCAAAGCAGGTTGGGATTAAGGCCTCCGAGATTCAGTCTGGTCGCCTAAGTATTATCTTGTCACACTGTGGAGGGGTGGGGGCAAAGAAAAGCAATTTCGCAAAAGTTTCCTTTAATCTTATTCTGCAAACCCGGACGAGATTGAAATTTATCATAAATATTCTTCTAAGGAGGGGGAGGAAGAAGGAGGATTGGTGTGTGTGTGAGCGTGTGTGTGTGTGTGTGTGTGTGTGTGTGTGTGTGTGTGTGTGTGTGCATACGCGCCGTACGTTGGGAGATTAGGACCCAGGAACAGCATCATCTATCCTACAGAAACCTTGGAGTCTTATCTCTCGTGAGATTTGCGCAGACAGAGACGCTGGCGGAAGACCGCTGCGGAGCACCACGTGGCCTTATCCTCTTAGCGGAGGAAAACGCTGACATTTCTCTCTCATTTTGACCCCCTCCTTTTCTCTTAAGAGCATTGTGATATGTCTTAAGCCAGGGATGGGGGAAAAGATGATTGCCTGGGAGCAGACACGCCAGGCCCCTACCTACAAGGCCTCGGGGGTTGAGGTCATACACACACACCTACACACACACACACACACACACACACACGCACACGCACACGCACACGCACACACACACACACACACACACACACACGCACACACACACACACACACACACACACACACACACACACACACGCCCTCAAGGTACTTGTGTCTGAATAACCCCAGAAGACTTCCCCATCTGTTAAAAGTGAGAGGTCAGGGATTTAAGTGTCCTAAAGACAACCCCTCTCCCTTCCTCTCCAACAAATGAGGATGATTGTAATCACTGGCATCTAATGGGTTTGAGGAGGCATTGTTATGGCTGAGCTGCAATGAATGTTATTAATTACAAATGTTTCATTTGCGTAGAATTGCCAGATTAGGCAGAAAATCATTGCATCTGTTTTGCTTGACAGCTGGTGTAGCAATAGATAGCCATGGATATTTGTCCCCTCTTAAGCAGATAGCGTTGGACACATGAAAGTGAAAACATGATAAGTACTGTCAGTGGGAGAGAGGACCAGTATTCATGTACATGTGTATGATAATAATTGAATAATAACTGAAAATACAGGAAGATGGGTCAGTGTTTAAACTGTTAGCTAAAGCTGGGGGGAATTGAAGGTGTGTGGGGGGGGGTAGATGAAGACATGGTTGTGCAGGGATTTCACCCACCCTGACGTTGTCTGTCACCGTTGGCGACAGGGCCCCCCCAAGTGCAAGGGGAGGAGGCGGAGGGGGTGTGCTGTCCAGTCGAGGCTTTTGGCTGTCTCTCCAGTGTGAGAGTCTGCCAGCCCAGCGACGTCTTCCAGCGTCCTCCAGGAGCAACGCCACACTGACAGGCAGAGGACAGCCACCGTCCATAGCCTCAGGGCAGGAGGGAGGGAGAGAGAGAGAGGGAGAGAGAGAGAGAGGGAGATGTGGTATGGCTTGTGAAAGAGGGAGACAGAGAGAGATGGGGGACGACTGGTGGGAGAGAGATAGAGAGAGTGGGGAGTGAAAGAAGGGGATAGTGAGAAAAATGTTGGGGGAGAGAAAGATTAAGAGTGGTAGATTGAGGGGATAGAGGGAGTGGTAGAAGAATGCAGGAAAGTATGATAAAGAACTGGCAAAAGAAGGAAAACAAAATTCAGAGAAGGAGATGGAGAGATTGTGAAAGATAGGAAGAGTGAGGGAATGAGTGACAGAGCGATAAAGAGGTCAGGGGCAAGGGCACCTGTGTCCGCCCAGAGGAGGTGTAGGAGGCCAAGAGAAGAAGGTGATGAGGAGGAGGAGGAGGAGGAGGCAGGTGCTCTCTTGAGGTGGCGCATCTCAGTCCCGCTGACAGATCCATGGAGACGGGTGCCGGCACCAGCAGTGGCAGTGGCAGCGGTGCAGGCCACTCGCAAATACCGTGCGCCGGATGCCCACTGCCACCCAGTGACCTCTTCACAGCCCTGACATTTCCACATCTCCATCTCTTCATCTATCTCTACCATCTCTCTCTCTCTCTCTCTCTCTCTGTCAATCCAATGCCTGTCCTTTACCTCTGCAATCCTGTCTGCGTAATACCTTTTTTCTCTTCTCTTCTCTTTACTCCTCTCTAACCTAATCTTACTCCTTCCTTCCTTTTCTCTTTCTCCATATTTACCTCTTCCCGTGTTTCTTTCCTTCTTTCATTGTGTATTCCTTCAACCCCCCCCCCGATTTCCCCTCAGATGGTAATGGTTGTCTGGGCTCTGTCGTGAATGGTGGGGTTTTGAGTGACTGCTCGTGTCACACATGTAAAACCAAACCAGTTAGCATTCTCCCACTGACCGCAGCACGTCTTATTCTGCCCCAATAAACACAGCACGGGTCTGATGTGTCATATACATAAACATCCAACTGCACCACAAATCCCAATGAAATATTAAACATCAGGTCTAGATTCTGTTTTGCAAATTTGTTCTTATGAAATATTTAGCATTTCAAACTAGATAGGGGGCGAGACTCTATGCGTGCCCCTCTATGCAGTGCTTTCCTAGTGCTAGAGAGGGATGGCACAATTCATATTTTACTCTCAGTAATAGAAAAGACAATGTGATGGCTTTGAGAGAATAGCACACATATTATTACTTAAACAGACCAACGGAGACAATATCACAGTGTTTTGTATTCAATTTTATGATGAATTGCTCTACAGGAAACTATACCATAACATTCTTTACTTAAAAACATTCAGTGCCATAGTTACCTATTTTACTCCATACACACTAAATCTTCTTATATTGTATACCATATATCTGTAAAGGGAAGTGATTGTAGTTAGCCTATAGTTTCCAGTTTTTCAGAAGCCATGTGCATGGACCCTCAAAAGGCTGGTGTAATGAGATTGCATTGTGATTGTGTTGTGCGGACACATACATATGATAATGCATGGGAGAAGCTTACATTTCATTTTTAGACATTTTCATGGGACTAAGAGAACAAAAATGCCATTTCCTCAAGATCAGTTCTAATCCAAAACCTCATAAGGGCCTTCATTTGAATGATGGACAAAGTCTGTCTTAAGTCAAAGCTAGCTAAACCTTCGCCCACTATTTAAATGAGGGCCCCATAACATTCTTCACCTAACAGTATTCAATACTACAGCTACTTTGTTTACTCTGGCACTTTCTCCTCTGATGTGGAATAGCATATTTAAATACTGTATAGATGGGGAATGCATCTTACTGAATTATGCTGTATGTATGTTCTCAGACGGGCTGCACTTCTTCTGTTCCTGGTCCCCTTTGCATATTAAATGCAAAGTCATAGAACGATACATAGTTTAAAACTAGAGATCTGTTTGTTGCAGAAAGTTGTTTTCTTGGAGTGCAAGTTAGAAAGAGTCTTCTCTCAGAGTGAAAACAAACCATAGGAAAAGAGAGAGAGAAAGAAAGAAAGAAAGAAAGGGAGAAAGAGAGGGAAGGAGAGGAGGAATAGAATGTGAGAGAAAGCCTAAGAAAGAGAGAGATAGAGGGAAAGACAGAGACTTCGAATCCTCCAGTTAGTCCCTAATCTCCTGAAGTCGAGCAATAGCAAAATGTCAGCGGGCCTTCCGAGACACCTCTCCTCCCTCCATCCCGACTTCTCCTCTTCTCAAAAGTGTGTGTGTGTATGGGGCTTCACTTCTGTACGCTCCCCCTAAGCCCCCCCCCCTCCTCCTCTCTTTCTCTGGCTCCTTCTTTGCTCAGTTGCTCTCCTCCCTTCTCTCCTCTTGTTCCGTCTCTCTCTCTCTCTCTCTTTCTCTTTCTCTACTCTAAGTCACTGCCAACTGGGACGGGAGCCTGCGTGCCAAACCTCTGCCTGTTGACTAAGAAGGGAGGGATCGGGGAAGAAGGAAAAAGGAAAGAGAAGGAGGCTGAGAGGGAGCTAGAATAAGATGAGAGAGAGAGCGAGAAAGAGAGAGAGAGAGATAGGGGGATGAATCCTCCATTTACATAGTATTCTAATGCCAGTCATGAGTGTTGAGAAATGGCTGGGTGCAGTGGCATAATGTGCCCACCACCTCGTAGCTCCCTGTGAAGAGACGCCCGCCATGTCTATAAATTATTCATACGCGCCCGGAGGCAGCAACTCAGCCAGGCAAGAACTAACAAAATTAGCTACCAATTAATGTTTGTTTATGGAGATCATGTTTTTTCCCTTCAACTAATACCAAAAGAAGAGGAAGGAGAGAGAGGGAGAAAGAGAGAGATAAATAAAGGGAAAATGCTGGCATAGAGTGGCAGAGTGAACTTTGGCTGTCTTTGGTGCCCTTGAAAAACTAAGGGGATCAGAAAGCCAGGAATTTTGGAGAGAGGTTGAGATTGAGTGTGCTAGTGTGTGTGTGTGTGTGTGTGTGTGTGTATGAGGGAGAGAGACTGTTTATGTGTGTCATAAGTGTATTTGTGTTTGTGCGAGCGAGATCAGAAATGTAACTAACTTTCCCTGTTTATAGGCGTGTGTAGGTGTGCATACTTGTGTGTGCATGAGGTTGTGTATTATCTCTATATACAGTATGTGTGTGTGTGTGTGTGTGTGTGTGTGTGTGTGTGTGTGTGTGTATGTGTGTGTGCGTGTGTTTATAACAGCAGGTCAGACACCAGCCGCCTGTGTTCTCGGCGCGCCTGATTCAGAGTTTCCTGAAGCAAGTGTGTGTGTGTGTGTGTGAGGGTCCCAGGAGGGTCGAATCACTGGATCACCCGGCAGAGGAAAGGAGTTGGCCTTTTTTATGCCTGCATTGACAGAGCGAGACAGAGACAGACCGAGAGAGAGAGAGAGAGAGAGAGAGATGAGAGGGGGGGGGGCTGGTGTTTTGCTAGGAGAGACACTAGTGTTCCAAGATAGCTTAGCCTGGAACCTCAGGCAATGGGTGTTCACCCTAGCAACACATACACACACACACACACACACAGGCTGGCCCTGTGTCTTTGGATCTGTTTGTATTTGTCAGAGTGGGGGAGAGGGGTTTTGTGTGTATGTGTGTGTGTGTTTGAGGGGGGCTTTCACAGGCCACTTGTTTGAAAGACTATGGGATGAGAGGCTGCAGGGCTCACCGGAGCATAGCTTCTAGACACACACACACACACACACACACAAAAAGAGAGTAGTAAGTAAGGATGTGTTTATTTATGTAAGTGCAAAACAAAGCACTTAACACAAAATTAAGACATAACAAACAAGAGAGAGAGATCAAGAGAGAGAGAGAGCGTGAGAGAGAGAGAGTGAGAGAGAGAGTAAAGAGGCTGTGGAAGAGGATGTGTTTTTACTGTTTGTGAAGGTAGATAGGTAGTGTGTGTCCTTTAGCAAGAGCAGAGGGAGAAAAGAAACAAGTCACAAGAGAGAGGAAGAAGCAAGATAAGAGAAACGAGAAAGTTGGAAAGGTAGCAGAGGAAACTAGCTGAAGTGTGAAGTGTATTTAAAAACAGGGCTGAAGATAAAGAGCAAAATAAAGATGGACAGAAGGGGGGGGGGGTGAATAGCTGAACAGCTGGGAGGAGATGCCTGGCTAGCCCCTGTGAACTTTCTGCACAATCAATGTTCCATTTATAGCAATCAATGCAGAGGGTGAGATCTTTGGGGAGGTGGGCAGGTTTGGGTTGTGCTCCAATGATCAGAGTGATCTCACACACACAGCACCTCCCCCAGCTGTGTGGACTGGGAAACATCTCAGTCTGACGCATTGTAAAGACCAGAGTGGAGAAAAGGCGAGGGTGGGAGAGAGAGAGGGAGAGAGGGAACGAGTGAAAGGGAAAGACTGTGTGGGCAGGCCTTTGTGTCACAATCCACAGACTGCCTATAAAAAGCTTGGCTGTATTAAATAGTTGGGATAACTCACTCGCTTGCTCGCTCTCGCCTACTTGCCTCGTCACCCGTTTCATGTTGTTCTGTGTCGGGCCTTGTTCCGCTCACAGCGATTACCAAGCGTCAGATCAGAGCCAAGCTGTGTGTGTGTGTGTGTGTGTGTGTGTGTGTGTGTGTGTTCGTGTGCATGTGTGTGTGTGTTCAGGGTGTGTCATCAACTGGGGTCAGCTGAAGAAGTTTCCCAAGTTTTCCGGAAGCGAAGTCAGAAACTTTTCTCAAACGTTTTTTTCCCCGTCCCACCGGAGTGTGCTAGCAGGACTGGTGGACTGCCTGTGGTCGAACGCGCTCAGCAGAGACAGATGTGCCTGCAGGCTTCTCTGTTGCTTATAAATAATCATTTCAAAGACTTGTCCTCATGCGCCGCTGTCCAGAAATGTGCGAGTTCATGAACAACACGTTTGATACAGTCTGGCACTACTATTTTACGTTTTGTGTTTTTTTTTTTTTTTACAAGTTGATGAAGCAGAGGTGGATTGTTTGGAGCCCAGACATAAGCTTCGCTTCCTGCCTGACTCTCTCTCTCTCTCTCTCTCTCTCTCTCTCTCTCTCCATATCCCTATCTGTCTCCCACCTGTTCTGCTGTCTTTTGCGTCTTTCGCGCTCCGGCTCACCAGCGAAATGCCAGCCCTGTCACTCGTTCCCAGGGCCTCTGGGCTGACAGTGGCGATCGGCTGTCGCATTGCTGGACTCGTGTGTGTGTGTGTGTGTGTATGGGGGAATGTGATGGAACGCCGCCCGCATCCCGTCTCCACGGCGCTGGGGCCTGTCACTTCGCATCGGTTCCATCTGCTCCCAATCGCGCGTGCGTCTCGTCGAGCGCTCCCCGATGATGTCGCCGAGGGTAACGGGTGTCACCCGTGATTGCGGTGTCACAGTCAATCAGCTGTCAACACTGACACTCCAGAAACATTACTATGTGGCAGCGGATAATTACAAAGAGACCCTTAATAATGCTCAGTCCTCCTGAAATAATGCAATTATATATTCCTCTCTCTATGGTCTTATTTATTTATTTATTTATTTATTTATTTATTTTTGTTTTGCCTGTTGCTGTTGGTGTTTATGGAAATGAGTTTCTTGAGGTTGTAAGCACCCTCTCGGGCATAGCACGGGAGGCTCGGCTGGTGCGCGGTTTTGTTGTGCAGCCAGCCGTTGTGAAGAGCGGGGTATAATCGCATAGAAATGAGCTGACGGTGATGCGGGACCGGTAATTGCTCAGCACGTAGCACCGGTCACCGAGTGTCAACAAATCAATGGGAAAAGAGAGGGAGAAAAAACGGAACGAGGCAAGGTGGAACGGCGAGCTACAAGCAGTGACCCTGTATTAACGCAGCCTGGGTCATTGTTTGCATGGCAGGATTGTGTGTGTGTGTGTGTGTGTGTGTGTACATGCAAGGCCATCAGGTTTTCTCCAGGAAGCACAATTTCCTTCCTCCCTTTGTTTACCATACTGAGAAGCCACAATTTGGAGATGTGTCCGTTAAAGAGAAAAATTGTAATGCCGATTAAAGTAAATACGTGGGGATTTATGAGTGGCGGGGAATAAATGGCTTTTGTGATTCACCGACCTCCCGCGCTTCAGCGACGAGCCTGGCGCCACAGATGGTCAGATCAAGAGCGCACAAA
Source organism: Alosa sapidissima (assembly GCF_018492685.1). Taxonomy (NCBI): domain Eukaryota; kingdom Metazoa; phylum Chordata; class Actinopteri; order Clupeiformes; family Clupeidae; genus Alosa; species Alosa sapidissima. The sequence goes on from NC_055973.1 coordinate 3,511,825, forward strand.
TCTTCGTTCAAATTTATGCTTTTACTTAAAGATCATCTGGATTTAGCGAAATTTAATCCCGCCTCAATGACTCCTACTGGGGCCAGATTTAATCAGAGAGCATGCCTATTACATATTCATCTCCGCATTCCCCCTGTCAGATCGTCTTAAGTGGTCTCTTACATCCAGGCCGTTTCTCATTTTCGTTTCCTTATCTGTTTGCAGGGAGTGGACTCATGCATTCATAAATCAGAGCTTTGTTGCTGCCGCACTCTTTGTCTCAGTTCTACCTAAACGTCTCACGACAAACGTTTTTTTCTCTCCCTTTTTAATTTGTGGCTCTCTATGAAACAATGTAAGCAAATATATCACTCGAATAAACAGTTCACTGAGCAATTGCTTTGGCTTGACTTTTAATTGATTTAACCCGATGTTTATGCAATGACTCCCCCCCTTAACTAGTTTTTGCGCGCACTCTGAAAAATGAGGCGGCCCTCTCTTTCAGACCTGGTATTTTCCTGCGTGACTGCACCAGCCCCCCCTCTCCTCCCCCCTCTCTCTTCCTTTTCCTCCCTCCATTCCTGTTCTCCCTGGTGCAGTATCGGCAGGAAACAGGGAGCAGCGGCACAAGAGGGAGGAGGTTAGTAGCGGGGGAGTGCAGGGAGGAGGAGAGTGGGTGGAGGGGCAGAGGTGGACTACCCCAGTCCCAACGGATTTCAGGGGAATAATGACCAGAAGTGACCTAATGACTAGTCAACATGTGCTGATGGGCCAGCCAGTGGTTCAAGGAAATGTGTCACAAGTTGTGAAGAGCAGCACCTGGACTCTTCCTTTAGGCCTGGCACTGGCAGCCATTTTGTGGTTTAGATGTGTCATCAGTGCTCTACACTGTGACATCATCCATCATGGCCACTGAAGTTTGGGGTTGTGTGAAATATTATGTGTTAGGGAAAGTTGCGTCAGTGAGGTTTATTGTGGTGTGGTGTGGTGTGGTGTGTTGCGTGTCTGTCTCGGTTTTCGGATTGAAGGATGATGATAACTGAGAACTCTGACTCCTCTTGACCCTTCAAGTGGACAGGGGAGGAATGGCATGGATGGAGATGGTGTGAAAATATTTTTGGGGGATGGTACAAGCTGCATTGCCTCGAGGAATTCACACACACACACACACACACACACAGCACATTTTGTAGCCATCCTGTACAGGAAACATATTTCCCCAATGACTAGTAGGTGTGGTGATATGACGCTTGCTTATCAATGTCTGGATCAAATAAACAGTCAAAAGAAGAGGTCTGTGGGAATGATGGAATGGAAGCAAGTGGTTGCAGTATGCGTACGCATACTTCCAGTCCTTCTCTTTTTTCTATTTCACCATTGAAAGATGAGATTCTTTTTTGCAATGACTAACATAAGAATAGCCCCTTTGTGTTTTCTGACATGCCTTTTTTGTTTTGCTACTTTTTGGATCTTATCTGTGGATTGCCTATAATGAAAATGCTATAAACCAGCTGCCTCTAGAATAACAGCACACATAAAAGTGCTTGGCAGAGCAACAAAGCATCTTTTGTCTGTTTAGACATTTCAAAATTCTCTTGCTTTGGTAGAGCATCAAAAATGCACTGCACTTTACTGCATTGTCTTGATCATGGGGATTATTTAATTGCATGAAAGGACTGGTTCTCTTGGCTCTTGGCTTTCATGATGAGATTGGCTGTTCGTCTAGTCTGTTTAAACTAGTTCCACGGGGGCTTTGAAGTGAGTCTCATTAGCATAAAATGGCCAATTTGGTAAGTTCGTCACATGACTGGTGTAGATTTCATTAGGATTTTTTCCCCCTCAGCTTCTGCAGGATACAGGTGGTTGCATTTGTTGTTTGCATTGAAGTTGTTAATTAGTCTAGACGGTCGAGTTGGCTAATTGCTTTGGCACATGCGTTAGAAATGCCTTTCTACGGTACAGTGGTGCAAACAATGGTGGCGACCCATATCTCAGTCAACACCTACGTGCTAATGTTTACTTTAGTTTAAATAGAGTATGTAAATGGAGTACTGTGAGGAAACGTGCAAAGTCTAAATACAGAGAGAAAGAGAGAGAAAAAGAGAGGGGGAGACAGAGAGACAGAGAGAGAGGAGGCGTTCTCAGACAGTCCGGCCTGTCTGCCGCCCAGAAGTAATCACTAGTGCTAAATACCGCCAAAAGCTCTCTCACACCAGGTGCCGGGGAATTTATGAGGCTGGCTGGCTTTTGAAGAGGGGGCCACAGCCTTAATGTTCCAGAAGGGCCGGCTGTCGCTCAGGAGCACCCAGCCTCCTGCATGGGTGGACAGGGAGGGTTTTTGTTATTTTTGAAGTGGAGCTAGAGAGTGATTGGATAGGGGTGGGAAGGTCTTAGTTGGGCCTGACTGCTTTGGAGTTAGGTGTCTCTGTCCACCATTCTGGTGGTGGGGCTGGGCAGGGAGGGGCTGGAGGTGGGGGGGTGGCAGACCAGCTGCTGTCCATAGGGGCTCTATAGCGTGGCAGATGAGGGTGGAGGAGCTGTGGAGGTCAGGGAGGAGTGGGTTAACATGGTTATAGGGCTTGGTGGTGGTGGTGGTGGTGGTCGGTAGGGTATCAGTGTCATCTGGAGAACAAAAGAAAGACAGTTCTGAGGGAGTGGGCTAGATCTATTTTAAGGTCCTTTCTCTGGTGCTGCTAGCATAGATTATGCTAATGCTGAGAGACTGCAGGCCATGTGTTTCGGCTAAAGCAGACATTTTGCAGGCCTTAGCGAAGGTTCAGAGTGGTCCGGTGATGTCCTCATACTGTATAATCAGTGGATCTTTGATGTGAAAAACATCTGCCACAGCTCCAACACAAAGAGTGGTTTGCTCTAACGTTAGGGTTATGGGTTAGGACTAGGTCAGAGTCCTGCTAGCTGTTTGGATGCACTGTTGCAGTGACCAGGAATAATTCCTCATTAAACATATACATTCTTTCCTTAGAAGAATAATGCGTGGAAGAACGTTTCTTGGGTTTATTGTAGGATGACCCTTAAAATGTTTTGGCAGCTTCCCCCGAGGGTTCAAGCAGGACGTACAAACTGTTCCTGACCCCAACTCAACCTGTGATCCCATCCGTACCCCTGACCTCTGCACAAGTGTTAAACATCTCAGCTCGTGGAGTCTCCCTTAGAATGCAATAAATCTTGACAGTCACACCTGTCTTTTGATATTTGCGTATTTATTCATACTAGAGTCCAACAGCACGCCCAACGTGTTATGTGTAATAACGTTCCTTATTATATTATATTTAATTTAAAAAAAATGTATAGGATATGGCTACTTATGAAGTAAACCAGCACATATCAATCCATGTTGTTAATCCCAACCTAACCTAACCTAAAGCTCAAATGCATGTTGTATTGAAATGCATGTATGGCAACATACATGTATTATCACCTAGGACCCAGGAGCATTAAACTGAGGGTGCTTGACATAAGAAAGCCATTCATTCAAATTGTCATTACAGCATCTATATGGCAATATGGCAACACGCATAAATATGCTCAGATCTCTTATGCTCTAACACATCTTTCTTTCATGCTAATAGTTTAATGAGCCTTAATCTCTGTTTTCTCTTTTGTGGCACCATGCTTAGCACATTAAACCCGTCTGTTTACAATACACTATATATGACTCAGGCAAGGCTCTCCTGCAAAGGATTATCCAGAATTTGCCATCCTTAAAAAGCGCTGGTGCTTCATTCTGCTGCGAAAAAAGAAATCGGAAAAAAGAAAAAAAACTGACTGACATTAAACTTCATCAATCTAACAATTTACAAGACAGCTCTGAGGCTATAACGATATTTCACTGAAAGCTGCTTTCCTTCATTAATCCTCAAATATAATCCCTGAGGATTGGCCAAGATGTTGCCAATAGCTTTAAACAGATCCTTTTTCAAGGAGAGCAATGAGATGGAATCTATTTAAGTGCAGAATGGCAAAACTAGACCACTCTGTATTGTAGATTAATAATATGAAAGCTATCTGTCAGGGTATCAGTCTAAATAATGGTTATAGAAATGGGTCAGAAGATGCTGTGACTTAATATCTTAAGCAGTCTTATTGTCTGAAGAACATTGTGTGCACACTTAAGACCTTCATGCCCTTATATGGGCCCTAGGACTGAAGTGAACTTTTTTGTCTTATTCAAGCTGTGTTCTTATAGTCCCATCTTGTACAGATTTGTTCTCGGCGCTATTTGTGCTTTCCGTGATTACTGTTGGATTTGGTTCATATGTACTTCAGGTATAAAGATATTGTACTAAGTGCACAAGAGAGATTTTGGAGTTTTTCTTCTCTCTCACCTGAATCCATGTCAGACCTGCTTTAAAACACAAACAGCCTGCATTTTCTTTCTGCAGAAATCTTGTTTGAAAATTACAAAGCATTTTTTTTATTGAGTTGGCTTTATGGCAAAGTGCAGTCATTATTTCTCATTGAATTTTGGCATTTTTTGGGAACTAAGGGGTCAGCCTACCAGGGCTCGGTTGCCTGCCTGCCTTTCTGTTGTAATGGAGAGGGTGTTTAAAGGCCTCTTGGGGGTTGAGAAAAAATGTGGATTCAGAGGAAGTGCCACAGACACAGGCAGCATGGACTCCAATCAAGAGGTGTTTAAAAATCGGGGAAACAGCAGGGTCTTCTTCACATCTCCAGAAAAGCGCTGAAACTATGCTGAAGCTGACCACAGTTGTCAGCACATCCAAGCTGGAAAAAAGATCTGGAGTCCACAGCTCTCTCCTCATCCAACTGGGCCTTTTTCCCCTTACAACAGCATATTGATAATAGTCCATTTGAGAAACAGCATTAAATAGCATTGCGAACCGAGGGTTTGCTTTATTTTCTCTTCTTTTCTCACAAAAAATCAAGAACTTTTGAAAACGCTTTTACAGATGATTCATTAATCTGACCAGAACTTGCTGAATATTATGTGGCCTCCAAACAGAATATTGATCTTATTTTTTCTGTGTAGTTTCTCTATTCATAACTGAAGAAAAATATATAAATTATAACCTCATTGTTCTGTTAATATATACTGTATTAAACATGAGAATTTGTTCATTTGTCCTTTTTAGACCATTTGAACATTTTTCATGTCTACAATATGCATAACTCCATGGCAATCTGACATAGTGCCATGTACAAAAGTGCACCCTGCATCCTTGAAAATGGGGCCATGGAGCCCTTTAAAGGTTTTGTTTGCCTTGCCCAATTGAGAGATCAAACATAATATTCCTGTCTCCTGCAGCAGAGTATTCCACAGGGTAAAACTATTGGCAAGGAAAAGCTGCAGGTCTGGACAAATTAGGCCCTTAGAGTTAGGAGATGTGGTGGGCTGCTGCACTGCAAAGTGGAAACTGGAGGAACACTGTACCTTTCTCTCCCCCTTCATCTCTCTCTCTCTCTCTCTCGCTCTCTCACTCTCTCTTCCTCTCTTTAGTTTGGTTGGCTCTGTCTAGCTCGTTGACTTGAGTGGGTGCATCAGGGATGGAGGTGAGGCCTGGCCTCCCTGGTCTGGGTAGCTTTCTCTTTATTCAGGAGGAGAGGAAGGGGAGCCAGAGAGGTTCCGTCCCAGTCCCAAACCCACCCACCTGCCTCTAATCAACCAGAGAGAGAGAGAGAGAGAGAGAGAGAGCGAAAGTGAGAGCGCTCCTTTCATTTAAGACTGAGAAAGAGAGAAAAAAACACACAGCCCACGTTGGCCCCCACTGTAAGCCTGCGGCTAATCGAATGGGAGCGGGCCGGGAATAAATCATCTCTGGAGCCTCCCGATATTGAGCTGCCGCCACGTAGTGAATCAGTTCAGACCAAAATAAACATCCATCACGCCTGGCACCGCCAGAGCCACAGGGAGGCCGAGGCAGAAGGGGGGGTATGGGACAGCACTACGCTGCTCTGTGCTGCTCTCGCTGTGTCTTTAACGTGTTGATTTGTTTAGGCTTGTTTGTTGCATGGCACACAGTGAAGAGGTGGGGATGGAGGAGGGGGGAAAGGTAGGGCAGGGAGGGAGCCTCAGGACCTCCGAAGTGAAATAGACAGCATGTGGTGAACAAATGTGCGTGCAACATGCTTGCCAAGTCTTTGTTCCTGGGTTATTGTTGTGTTCGCTTGCTGCTGGGTACTTTTTTCCTTTCGTTCTTTTTTTCCCCCCAAAGTTTTAGTATGCACACTTAGCAACAGGGTGAAAAGGCTTTATTTAGAGTTGAATGTGATGGTTGTTCATATGCTGCGATTCATCCTTTTGAGATGCCTTCTGTATACTAATAGTGGAAGGATTCCTTGTACAGGCCCATCTCCTACTTCTGTTCTGAGACATTACCATGGTAAAAATAGCAGCATCTCAATGAAATTCAGATGGAACTTACTGCTTACTGGGTACAAATAAAATCCAGAGGCACATCTGTCGAGTCTTTATTGCTCCTTTTTTTAAAAAAAAATGTTTAAAAGGAAACTACTTTATACAACCTTAAAGTGAGTGCCACTCTGGATAGATATTTCAAAAACCCATCTCAATAACAATCTTAGAAACCATGGCAACATGCTAGAAACCTGTCGAGACTAAGTAGTTGGAAAAATAGATGCTTTAGCTTTGTATCATATACTTTCACCTGTAAGTGTTACTGATTGCCAAATTGCATAACTGTAAGTAATGCAGTTCTAGTGTATACCTGTACAGGCTTCAAATGAAGAAACACATGAAAATACCTCATACTCATGCTATTATGGTCTTCCTGTGAAGTGCATTTGTCAGGAGATGTTTTCCTGATGTCTCAGAAGAAAAGGGAGAAACCATGAACAGCTCTGCCAAGAATAAGAAAAAAAAATAGAAAGGGAAAAAAAGAAGCTCTCACATTCCAGCCCCCAAATAATGCTGGCTCAGACAGGCGAGGAGAACTCGGGGATAGTGCATTGCCCTCTTGATCTCAGGAATTTCATTCCATTAATAGGTCATTGAATTGCCTTATGGGTACTGGCCCTGAAGAGCAGCCTGTCCTCTCAGTGCACTCAGAAGTAGATAGAAACCTTTGGTATAAGTGATCCATGGACACAATATTTCAAGACTAAATCTAAATGTTTGTTCATTTTTAATTTTTGCACTAAAGTGTAAGTCTAAAGTAATTAATGATGTTTTATCTCAACAATCACTGTGTATTTGTGTGTTGCTTGCTTCCCCATAATACGAGTTAAGTGAGTTTTCAGTTATTATTGTATTTTCCACCATGATAAATTAATTAGTACTGCAGATGTCTTCAGTCTTATTTTTGAAAAACTCCTTTCAGTAAGGCAGATTCAGGCTCTCACAGGGTTACCATTATATCATCTCCAATATAGCATCGTTGAAATGCACCCAACAGAGAGAGACAAAATATTCTCTCAACCCCGAGTTACTTATATTCAAAATGACTGCTGCTGAGTCCTACGTCTAGACTGCAGAAGAGAAGGAACAGGAGAGTAGGAGCACTGAGCCCTCTTTTGCTGCTTTGACTCCTTTCTCTCTCACAATGACACCTGCTCTCCTCTGCTCACCATTTTTAGTCCTTTCCTTTTCTTTTTCCTTCCATTTGTTTATTTCTCCCATCTCATCCCTCTCCTCTGCTCACTTTTCTTTCTCTCTCCCCAGTGTGCTCTCTCTCTCTCTCTCTCTCGGCCCGTGACATAACAGTCGCTGTCAAAACAGATCATTCCCTCGCTCAGTCTCTTCCTGGAAACCCACCACATGTCGCATGCTGGATACAATACACACTACGCCAGAGACAAGGTCATATTTTGCTGGTGGAACATCAGTACTGTGGATGCACATGCCCAGGCTTTACTTTTTCCGTAGTCAAAACAGGATGAACTGTTCAGTCTTTTTTCCCCCCACTGCACAGCTCCCAGCAAGCTTAGCCTACTAAAACCACACCGTTCATCATGAGAACACGTAAACACTTCCAACACAACTTACTGAACACCGTATTATCTGTTAGTTAATGGCCATTGAGTATTTACACAGCTGTTTTTTCGTTACAACAGACAGTAGTGTCTGTCAGGGAGGCACATGGCTCACCAGTTTTTATTTTGCTAATATGAAATGATAATTATATGCAGAGACATATAACATCGGATGTCCACAGCAAACCCCACGCTGAGGTACTGCTCACAGCTGAATGATGCTTCAAGGGGGTCCCTTGAGAGATAGACTCTCCCCCCCCCCCCTCTAATTCGTCCATGTGTAAATGCACGCCAACACCTCAGCTGTTACCAGCCACAGAATATGAAGTCACCACATGTTCCCCATATTCGCGACTCTCACTCATGAAATGGTGCTCTGGCGTGGCGTAATTAGTCATTGTCCTGCCGCTGTCCCTCGGTTGTTCAACAGCTGTGGCGCGCCACAATCATCAGTGTGCGCTCGTCCCGACATAGCTCGCTCTTTCCCTGTCGCTTGCACGCTGCAGGGTTTATAGCGAGGCCTCCTGCACGGCAGGGATCGGAGCCACTGATTTATCCTAATTGCGTCGTGTCAGTTGGCAAAAATGGAGACGGATCTGGTGCGATTATTAACTGGAAGTGCTTTATGAGTGACTGAGGAAGGGAGGGAGAGATAGACGGGGTTAGCGTTGCGGACCAATCTCCTCGTCTGCCCGGGCGTGCATCGATCATAATTTAACAGAGATAGAGAGAGAAAAGCATGAACGAGATGATGTGAAGCTGCCATTCCTGCTATCTCTTCTTAAACAGGAGGCTGTTACATGCGGTTGAACACTTCCCTTACCTGTGTTCCTGACTTGCATCACTCCACTTGGCTGATTTCACTCAGTGTGTGTCAGTGAGAATCGTCTGATGGCCTGAGAGCAGATTCACTCTGCGTTTGGAGAGATTGTGTTTCTTTGTCAGCCCAGCACCATATTTGAATGAGTGGAATCAGACACTTCCTTCAATGGCACCTGTTTGTTGTGTATCTTTGGAGTTTGGGTCACCTGGACTTCCCTTCTGTTGGTTTTGGCTGAATTGCCTCTGTCTTCGGAGGTGGTGGTGGTGGTGGTGGAGGTCTTCATCCCTCTAAAGATCCAAGTAATGATTTCAGCTAAGTGGTATATAACTGTCTTTGATACAAAGACACCTGAGAACTGTGAAGGTTTTAGACCAACTGGGAAGCACCAACCCAAGTGGGCCTTAATACTGGTGGAGTACCAATAGCCCTCAATCTCCAACAGTAAGACATAGCCAGCATATTGTGGCAGGTGATGTCTAAATCAGCTTGTCCCAACAGTGCATCCACTAGCCCCTATTTAGGTCATTCAGGGAAACATTTTGGTTCAGAGTATATTCCATTGAGTTCCTCCACCTTGTGTGTCATGTCTATTCCCCTTGGGCTTTACCGTAAGGAGGATGGTTGCTTGGCTAATTCAAGTGCAGTTCCACAGTTCCAAGGCAGTCAGGCAGGCCGCTGAGTGGATGGGGCGATATCGAGCACCTGTAGTCTCCCTGGTTCATAAAGTGAACCCATCTGGACTTGGCTGAGCGAGCTGGCTCGATATGAGCTTGATATGATTAATTAGGTCTGTGCCCTGGGTCAGTGGCTCTGTATAAACTGCAGAGGCCACAGTGCCGCTTTAATGTGCTGCACATCCTGCACATCCCCTTATTGATGCTTAAATAATGATCTCATGAATAGTGGAGCGCTCCTGTCGATGGCCTAACGATTAAGTTGTCCAGGAGATATTTTTTGAGGTGGTTAGCAGGAATCAGTGGGAGGTGCTTGAGCTCCGGCAGACCTTAGCGGGAGAATTTTTGAAGGGCCTACCGTGCTGTCCTCATTGATTTGAATTTGTTTCCCCCAAAGCATCACAGTTAGTGTGCACTCCTGGGATCGGTGCAGCGAGTTAAGTGGACTCTCATTAATTAGTGGCAGTCCGCTGAACAAGAAAAACATCCCCCCTCTGACATAAAAGGCACCACAGCGTGTAAGTATGATGAATTGTAGCATTATAACAACAGCTCTGGAAACTACAACAACTTTTCTATTCAACCATCCAAAATAATAGGCACCGTAATAGTTATATATATATATAGTTACTTATATAGAAATATAATCCGATATTTCAAAGAAATAATAATAATACATGAAAAACAGTGGCCTGTGGTTTTGCTCAATTCTGATTAGACAGTTCGCCCTTGAGTTTCTGCAGGAACTGGCAGCAAAATGTGCGATAAAAAGAGGAAATTGCATGGTATAGCATGGCATGCTGGTCTGATGGCTCAAAATGAGGGCGGACCCTCTTTTTTATCCTCCTGGGAGCCCCGGCTCCTTGTTCTCCTAAATTATTTCTGGATTATCTTAATCCCTGACCTGGAGCCTGAGTCTGATCACAGACTGCTGGCTTTGATGGGTCAGACTATCCTGGACGCTTAGATTAAAGCCTCCAGAGCCAGACGGAATAACGTTGTGGAACTCATAATGTCAAAGAGCCATGTCCATTTAGACATATTTTCCGTGAATGATTTCCTGGCTCCAAGCGGTGGCCAAATCCTGTAAGATCGTGGTGGTTTGGCTGTGCCATGCTTGCGAGGCATCTCAGGGATCCCATTGTGGTTTTTGTGAGATGCCTTGATGCCGTGCCAGAGCACATTATCATGAGGCGGTAAAGCACCGTTTGTCAGCGAAAGCTTGTTTGTTTCTCTCAAAGAGAGTTATCACTCCATTTGTTGTGGCAGATGCCAGGACAGGAAGGGGTACCATTCACAGCCTGAGTTCAGGAGTCATAAATAAATCAATATCGAGATTGATAGGCCTTAGTCCTATCAGCGCCTTCCCTGTTTCAGCGCCTTCCCTGTTTGTCATTTCCTGATGCCCTCTATTGCCTGCCCTGCCTAGGCTTGCTGGTTGACAGTATGATGGAAACTCCATCCACACACCTTGCATGCATCCTGTATGCAGCGATATAGATTACAAAGGATCTGACCTCCCTTACGTGCTTTCACCATGCGTTAATAATGCATTCATGTTGTCTGTATTCTGTCATACTGTTTATAGGATCTCGTGTTCATCGCATGACTATACCGATATGAAAATCATACCGTTCTTGCGGAGTCATGCTTATGGATTGTGTTAACACCTGCTTAAGAGGTGATCAGAGCGAGCCAGACTACCTTGGCCTGATCCGATTACGCTCTGATCACAGTGCATGCTGTGTGTGTTTACACCTTGCTTTTCCAAACACAGATGAGATAGGGTGAGATAAGATACACGTTGCTTGTTAGTGCAAGGTGTAAATATAGCCTGGTTTAAATAGTGTGGTGCTAAAAAGGGCCCCATAGATTACATTCCTAGAGTTCCACTGCTCTTTGAAACATTAATTGTTCGTAGCTGCTTGTCTAAATAGTCTCCATCTTTAAAATATAAGAGCACTGGACAAAAAACTGTGCTAAAAGACTGATGTCTGATATGCTACAGAACAGAGGTATTGCTTCGTTTGTCTCTTTTAAAGATAGAAAGAAAACGTAAACTTTATGTCTCTCCATCCATGATTGACATGGAGTTAGACCACTGGCAATCCTTTGATGAATTCCCCCAAAGCTCCTTTAACTGGACCATTCAGACAAGGCAATCCAGAAGGGCTAAGTGGAACTCTAGGTAGTAAGCCAGCTGATAAATAAGAGAAATAAGATTCTGGCTGAAGCACGGGCTCTTTCAGTCTCAAACCGACTTAGTGCTGGGATCCTGGACAGCTCGGATGCTCCATTGCAGCACAGTGTGTGTTTGTTTGTGTGTGTATCTGTGTGTGTGTGTGTGTGTGTGTGTGTGCTTGGGGAAGGGGGGAGGGGGGCGTTCAGAGATAGCAGGCGTGGGGTTTTAAATGACCTGAGATTGCTTTTGTGGCTCCCAGTCCGCTGGGGAGCAGGAGGAAGACAAGGCGCTCATAACGGGCACGCTCAGGACCACTGAGGGCACAGCCAGATGAAAACGCACACTTGAGGCTTTCCAAGCCTGGGAAAATGGGACATGTTAGAGGGCATGTAATTGCAGAATTGGCCAGGGACACAACCCTGCATCCCGCACCACACACACACACACACACACACACACACATCTCCATTGCTGAGGACTCGATCGGTTAGTTGTTTCACTGAAGATGGTGCACGGTTTACAGCTAGACAGGAGGGCATCGTTTGTGCCTGCTCAAGAGGATAAGGCAAAACAATGACTTAACACAACTGGTGCATTTGAATAATTAATTCTTACTATGTCTAAGGATCTGGTGATTTTCTGGGGGAAAAAATTAAACATAGGAACGGCAATGCAGTTAAAAGACTAACCGATTAAATATCAATGAGTGGGCATTTTCTCTTTGTTTGTCAACTGACCCGGACAAATAGGTTAATTCAGTTGTACGTCTTCATTTAACAGTAATGTTGTAAACTAATGTTAGCTGCTTGAGCTAATAGTTCATCGTATTTCAGCTTGACAGACACCTTCTGGCTGGAGTGAGCATTAACAACCTTCACATGCCCAATAACCCAATTAATCCAAATTAGATCATGCTTTAATCAGACAGAAGGATAAAGAAATCCCGTAGATATCCCACCACCCAGTGTTAACCTCAGGGCTGTGGAAATTGTGCAAAATATATGTAGAAATTATTATTTATATTTGGGAATTTACGGCAAGGCAGAGTCCACAGTAACCCACTTGAGTACATTTTCAGCTCGCCTGGATGTAGCCCTGTGGAGGGTGTATCAATAAAAGGCCTTTACATAGACTGTATGGGCCTTTACATAGACTGTATGGGCCTTTACATAGACTGTATGGGCCTTTATAGTTGGACTTGAAAATGTTGTGGAGAAACCAACTGCGTATGAGTATAGTGAGAAAGATATTGATTGTGGCCAGTGGCTGATTGCTTTGGAAAAGAAAGACAAGATTTTTAAAAATGCACAATGTGCCAGCACAGAAAGACCATGACACCTCTCTTGTTGGAACCATCTAAAATATTTACAAGCAAAACCTTGTTCCAGCGCTCGAGTTGCTTTTGTTTGGTGTGTTTGTGTGTTTTTTGAAAGAGAAAAAAGATGACAGGGAAGCATCTATTGATGGGTAAGAGATAGCGAGAGAGTGAGAGAGAGGAGAGGGGCCGAGAAAGCCTTCCTCAAGGCCCTTTCATGTAAAACCCAAAATGTCACAGCGAGTGTATATCAGTGTCTTCAGCAGAGCATCCATACACAGGCTTTAATGAAGTATTCACCAGAGCAGACACAGGCCGTTGGCTGGAGCGCTGCCAGGCCACTCTGCGAATGCACATCGCCAGCAAGATGGAAAGATCTATCTTCGCACATTTAGCCCCATGACCATTTTGGCTGTATTAAGGATTGATTGAACTGAACTGCCCATTGACTGTTTATTTGAGGTAAGGCCAGCGTTTGGGACAAGCTACATCCTAATGCTCTGGCTTTGGCACAGTGTGGACATTGGCTGTTTACTGCCTAGGCGTTTATCAATGTGTTGGCCGGCCCACTGGCTATATCTGTGGTGCCAAAGTGGATAACATTGATGAATCAATAAGAGTGGTCCACTCCCACAGACTCAGTCATAAAGAGCCTCTGCCTACATGTGAATCCCCATCTTTAAACACAGACTCTCCCAAATGGCATATTAGCCTATTGCACAGACTCAAGAACCACCTCTCTTGACATAGAAAGATAGTTTTCTTTAAATTCATCTTTCGTCTCAAAGCTTTCTCTCACTCTCTCTCTCTCTCTCACACACAGGAGTGTTTTTGTTGGCTATCAAAAAAGCTCAGAGACTGAATCCCTTATGTGTCTCAAGTCTCGCTCCTTCTCTCGCTCTCTCTTTCTCTCTGTTCTTGTCTGTGTACCAGAGGGAATGTGTAGTAGAAGGAGAAGAAAGCCCACGCATCCCTCCAGTCAGGAAAATAAAGAGAGAAAGTGTGTTTATGTGCCCCTTGTTGAGATGCAATCATGCGGTGTGGTAATCTTAACCCTGGGAGTGATGAGGGAAGTTGGCGCGATCTCGGGATAGACGCGGTGGGAAGCCTGGAACAGGGCCTGGGCCGAGCGATAAGGGAGAGTGGGGGGGTTCTATCTCATCTCCTCACTCCCAGGTAATTATTAAAATTACACCACGAGGAGATCTCCCGTCGGACAAAAAGAGCACCTCATTGTGTGTGTGTGTGTGTGCATGTGTGTGTGTGTGTGTGTGTGTGTGTGTGTGTGTGTGTGTGTGTGTGTGTGTGTGTGTGTGTATGTGTGTGTGTGTGCGTGTGTTTCTGTGTATGTGGAAGAGAGGCCATATGTATTTGTCTATGTATGTGTATGCCTGTGTGTTGTGTTTGTGTGTGTGTGTGTGTGTGTGTGTGTGTGTGTGTGTGTGTGTGTGTGTGTGTGTGTGTGTGCATAGTCACTCCATCTGTTTCCTTAAACAGCGTTTTTCTGCCTATGTGGATTTCTAATGGCATCCAGCGAGTCGCTCTAAATTGATTGTATCTGGAGCGAAGCGGGGGCCTAGTGTGGCTGATAGCGCTTAGCAAAAGACCCATCACTGTGGTGACGCACAAGACAAAACAGGCCACACACTGGCCTCTGCCTCTGCCTAGCATACGCTATACATACACATGGGGAATGAGCAACTGTGCCTTTATAATCCTACATGAATACCCCTGTGCATGTCTCTCATTTTAAAAGTGCATGGGCTTGCATTACACAGTGCGATGCCATAGTAAACATAATCATGACTTTCCCTCCACGGTTGGGTTTGTGTTATATGTAGGTTTTAGTTATGCATTCAGTGTACGTTTATGCAATTATGCATAATACAGACATACGTTTAGACATAATCTCTTTATAGAGCCTAAAGGATAAAAAATGAGCACATTTTTATAATGAATAAGAAGTAGCTCAGCTGTCTCTTCGAGTCTTACTCTGAAAAGTAACAAATATCGACTGCATTGTTTTTGCTCTATTGCACGCACCACTAGTCCTAAGAACAATTGCGATCAGAGCATCACCTCAGGTGGCGAAGACAGAAAAAAGAGCACTGTCAGAAAAGGACCACTTCTCTGATCCTCACTGAGCTGTAGTCGCTGGCAGCATGCAGGTGATGACAGCTCTCTCCCCCAGAAGAGTGTGCAAATTACAGGCATCCGCATGTCACCGCATCTCCTCTCTGACAAGGTGTCAAAGCCTATGGTGTCAGTAAATATATTTATACAGCTAATTTTTTTTTTAAAGGAATTGACTTGCATCCAGAGTATCAAAATAATAAAGGAAAACAAAAGCTAGCACTCCTTAGTATATGTGTGAAATGGTAGTAAATACTGTAACACAGTGTGTAGATTCATCTTTCCATCTTAAAAATATGCATATGTGGGAGTCATCCTACTCCCACATGATGTTTGTGTCTCTGATCTCTTGTTCAATTCACATTCACAGAGCCTCACGCTGTGCACTGAGCTAGCCTACATTCAAACGGTCTTGTCTTTCTCTTCTTGTTATACAAATGTGTGAGCTGTCAAGTTGTCTCTTTGTCGCTCTTTTAAAAATGTACAAAAGCATTCCTGGTCAAACCAGTCAAGTTGAAAGCCTTGTGTTTATTCAGAATAATCCTTGTGAAAGAATATGGAGGTAATCAGATAATGGTTAAAAGTCACGATGATGATGAGGATGTGGGTGGTGGTGTTACTACTGCTGCTACTAATTAAGCTGATTTTAGAGAACGACTTGCCATTGAATTTGCTTGGCTTGGCCAGGTTAGTGTTGGAGGAGTTATGAATGGTAACAGTAGCCTGGCGTAAAGGAATGTGTTTTGGTTGAAGTTCACAGGGCATGTTTGAAGTCATATCATAGCATTTAGGTTCATGTGGTGGTGTGATGCAGTTGTTGTGGAACAGCGAGTAGCTTTGTGTTAGAATAAGCTTTGCTCTTATTTCCTACTTTTAAAGTCTGTTTGGTATAATGTAACTGTTACACAAGGTATTGTATCAATAACATCTTTCTGTTGTTTTTTTTATTACAGGTGACTGCAACTTCGAAAGACCATACACATCTTGCGGCTACAGTCAAGGCAAAGATGATGACTTTGATTGGGAACAGGGGAACACTAAGGAAAGACCCTCTTCAGATCCCTGGGTCCCATCCGGTATGTGACATTACACACTGCACACATCACAGACAACAGTGCTAACTGAAGCATTTAACCCTTACATATCCATGTGGAGCCAATGTCCAGCATCTTCAGTATGTAGAGATGGAGTCCACCGTAGATAGCATAGCTATTTTGTTATTTTTGTTAAACTTATATCCACTTTAGTGTTAATGAAGATTGTCAAAGATTGCAACATGTGTGCTAGCAGTAGAGTTTGTCATCAAACTGTTGCTAAGGCAATTACAACATCAATGTTGAAATGATTGACCAATCATGTCTGCTGTTTCATGTATTCTCTAAGGAGAATGCAACTGATTTATTCCATGCTCATCACAGGCCTGTATTCTCTGTCTTGACGCATTCTTTCGTTAAGTCTCTTTTGTAGGGGCCTGTAATTCATTATCCTTCCTGAGACACAGACAGTGATTGTGGCTCCGTTGTTGATAAATGTTGTTGTGATAGTGACCGCTATGACCTTGTTGGCGGCCTCCTCTTGCCTTGTTATGTGGGTGTTGTTTCATGTGGACAAAAGGGCAGCACAATGCTTCTGACTATAAGTGAAAATCATTATCTCAGTCTCTTATGCTCATAAATGTGTATATGCAAAGACACGCTGGTGTGAAAGACATTGACTAAGTGCAGTGCATGGTTATACAGTCGTATTCTTAACCAATATATTTTTAAGTAATAGCTTATTTATAAATAATATTATAGCTGTTTTATTGGCCTGAAGTAAATTAAATGAACAAGGCAGATGGTTCTGGATTGCTTTGGATGAGGGATATTTTAGCAATTGGCTCTTTTATAATGACTGTCTACATGAAATGCACTTTGCAGCACAGCTATTAAACTTTGTTCTTTTTTGATTTGCTGGCCACGGCTTTGCTCTTAAATCTTATGCGCAATCACGCTTAACTGGTGCATCGAGTAGCCCTCATCCGGCTATCAGTGACAGGGCTGGAATTAATTGCAGACGACCCACTAATTTCATCTTGCCTCCACCGGCTTGCCTCCAATGGCTTCCCTGAGAAATTACCTGACAATGGGAGCACAGAGGAGAAGGAAGGGAAGGGGGTGGGGAGGTGGGGCGTGTGTTTACTTTTTTTTGCAGAGAATTGATTTATGTCGCTTCAAGGGAGAGGCCAGAGAAGGTTAAACCTTGGCTCAGCGGAAGGGCACCGACCTACACGGCTGCGCTTCGCCCCGTGTTTAATGCGTTGTCTCTGCTGTGTTGCATCCGTGCCAGTCCTGTTGGAGCGAGACCTACATTTGCATGAGAATGGGCAATATTGTTTCAGGTCTCAGGAGCGTTCTGATGACTCGGAAAAGCTGTTTCTGTCTGATTGCCTGAATTGAGAGCAATTAGTCAAAACGACGCTCGTCCTGTCCTCGTTCAGAAAAAAACCCTGCCATTACGCATCCCTCTGACTCAAATAGCGCACAGTGATTTATGCCCCACATGACGGCTGCTCAGACCTTGCATTGAATCAAAAACCTCTTTGTTTCCCTCCATTAGACAGACGTTGACAATCTTTAAAGGCCGACTTGGCAGGCACAGACTGGGAGGCGAGGCATTGTAATGGAAGTGAGTTTTATTTTCCCGCTCCCCATAATCGATGCTTTTGCAGTCCCATTTCTTAGCATCGACAGCAATCATGAGCCATTTTTTCCCCGTTGGGACTGTGCGGTAGGTCAATTCAAAAGTGTGTTTGATTTAGTCCGGAGTTAGCGCTTTTTCTTAGGGTGATGTGATTGTGCAGTGTGTTGCATAGTGTACTGCTTTCACGTCCTCAGCTGCCGGGTTCTCATCAAAGGAAGAAAAGGAGAAAAAAAGGTACCCTGACCCCCACTCACGCCTCCCGCAGAGCAGGCTCTCGGCCTCATGCGATTAGCTCCCTGCCTGGAGACGACAGCCGCTGTTGTACTGCTTTCACCGGGCATTAGCCCCCTGATTACAGCCTGTCCGCCGGCTTCATTACCAATCACACGAGCTCTGCCTGAGAGTGCTTAGAAGGACCTAGGGAAAGAGAGGGAGGAGACGTGTGGATGGGTGTGGTGTGGGGGGCTTATTCCACCGTGGCAACCATGCCTCTGCCTCTGACATCTGCCTCTTAATGTCTCCGAGGAAGACTTTGGGACTCAGTAATGTTACAGCATGGCTATGACTACGTCTTTGTGGATGAATCTCTCCTTGAAGGATGGATTTTAAGTGGCTGTGTCACGTTATAGTGAACTCTGTGTTTGTTTTTCTGTCCCTTCACTCTTTAATCTGACCCCGTGGTTTCTGCCAGATAATTCTGGAGTCACTGAAGTGGAGTTCCAGTCTGTCTGGATGAGCTCATCCTTCCCAGTGCACTCTGGCCTGGTGAATGGGTGGGTCTCTCAGCAGCACGTCGAGTGTCTGTATCAGATTACAGCAGCACAGTCACACGCTGAGGCAAGGCTGGGGTGGGGATGACAACTTCAAAGCATTCTCTGGCCTCCCTCACATGTAAACAGGTGTAGACTCTTCACTGGAAACCACCAGTGACTAACTGCCCTGATCCACCCACAGTAGGAAATTAGTTTCTTCTTTATTCAAGTAGCAAGATGGAGTTCTGGTGCCCTCTGCCAGATCCGCCGGCCAATCAGAGTTGATAGCGCAGTAAATCCAGACGCTCCCATTTCTCCATTAAAGGCCTGAGATTGACTGAGAGCTGTTTGTAACAAGCCCATAATGTTATCAAGAGACCGGGGAGAGCCTCAAAGTTTCAGAGAGCCTTTATTGTTCCTGGATGGTTAATGCAGTTTCGCACTTATTACAGTGTTTATGTCCGCCATTAATCTTTGATGAAACTTTGGCACTGGTCTTGATGAGAAGAAAACGAAAAAAGAAAGCAGCCTTCTGTCTGAGCTAAATGTTAAGAGCATAGCGCCCCCCCCCTTCAGATCAGTGATCAAATAGGAGCCAGTAAAAAAACTATTTCAGTGAAGGCAGTGTGAGGACCCGATGGAGGTAGCCATTCCCTGCGTGTGGAATAAGGATGACTCTAATGGAGATGGCCAATAGCTCCACATTCACCCACTCCTCTCTTCAGTTGACAAATGAATAGGGCATATTTGAATCTGTGGGATCTCCCCTGAAAGGTGTGTATCTCTCTCTCTCTCTCTCTCTCTCTCTCTCTCTCTATCTCTCTCTCTCTCTGTGTGTGTGTCTGTGTCTGTGTAGTGGCGCTGTTTGGAGACTAAGTGGGGAAGCGGGAGGCGTCCACATTTCCTCTGTAACAGCTTCATGTGCATTACACGGCCGAGTATCATTTCACTGGGGAAAGAGGAACTCATTCCAAAATGTGATTATCAGTGCAATGAGTGCGTTGGCTTGCCACTCATCCATCAGTGTCCAACCAGCTTCTCACAACCAACTCACTCATGAACCCATGCTAGAGTTGTCTCACAACTAATGGTGTATGTGTGCTTGTGTGGGTGTGTGTGTGTGTGTGTGTGTGTGTGTGGGTGTCGGTGTGGATGTTAGATGTGAAGTAAGTGAATAAGGTTTGTGAGAGCAAGAATATCTTGCCTATGAGGAATGGAGAGTATGTATGACATGATTATGTGTAGGTCCCCTAGTGTATATCAATGAGCAGTGCGAAGAGTGTTTAAGTTGAGTCTAAGTGCCCAGCTCAGTCTCATGGAAGTCATAACAGAGAACAGCACACAGATCAAAAGAGCGAAACTCGTTGCGATGACTAACATGTTGTTCCAGTGTTGCATAATACAATTAGCATTTTAGACAGTGTATAGCAAGGTCAGGGTAAAAATCTGCTTTCTATGCTAAGGCTGACTCTGCTGTCACATCGAATTGCACTGCAGATAGTAACTTCCCCACATGCTCATGGGAACAGTCCCACATGACGCTGGTTTTATTGTTTACGTAGCATTAGCCTTCTGATGACTCTCAGATGTGTGTTCAGCTCGTAGGTGACCTTTGCGACTCTCAAAGCAGGCCTGCTTGTTATCTAAGGAATGGCCCGGACCTGAACTAAAATAAACAACTGTGCAGCTGAATGTCTAAAATTAATTTCACTACCTGCCAACCGTGCCAGTGAAAGGTATTTAGCAATAGCTTCCTGATATGCGCAGTTATTCTAGGTTAGTGTATCTTTTACAGGGGGAAATGGCTGCCGTGACCTGGACTTATCAGTGATTTAGGGCCCCCAGGGACACCTGTCGCCATGTTGTGACACTGCGTACACATGGCTGTCACCGTCACTGTGCTCCGCCGTGTGATCTAAAAGTGAACTGAGACCCAGCTGCCGTCGCCCACTCCGAGCGTGGGCCTAAAGCGATGACACAGCATGGTCACTGCAAATGCTCCTTCGCTGAGCGACCTCGCTCCAGACAATGAACCTGTTGGTGATGTTGCCCCCCCCACCCTCCACCACCACTACCCAGTCATCCTCCACCTCTACCACCACCACTACCCAGTCATCCTCCACCTCTACCACCACCATCTGCAGGAGAGCGTGCTTCCTTGTCCCCGAAAAACAATAATCTGTCTTCTAATTCCCCCCTTTTTTCCAAGAGCCGGTGAAAAGAAGAGCCCCTTTCAGAGCACGCTGCCTCAGCTTCTGGCACGCTGGTCACTGTGGAGGCTGTGGGTGGACTGTCAATAAACACACACCGCAAATGAATGTGGAAAAGACTCACAGTCAAAGAATGTTTGCTTTCTTTCCAGGGTTTTGGAAATATTATTATTTTTGGTCGTACACATGCACACGGTTGCATTTTTGTAGCTTCTCTGTCTCTAACTATAAGCCCCTTCTGTGAAGAAGTAGACTTAAAGGGTTTTTGTTTGGACAAAATCAAAAGCCCATTATTAATTATATTTTATAGGTTAATCTGAGGTTAAAGAATTTAAAGCATTATTAAGGTTTACTGCATTGATGTCAATGTCTAGTGGATAAAATGCAGCCATATTGTGTGGATCTTTGTTGGGTGGTTTAAATGTAGGATGCCTCCAAACATTGTTACACCGAATTAAATTGGAGGCCTATGGAGTTACAAGGCTCATATCTCTGGTGCACGCCACGAGCAGAGAAAAGACGAGGGGAATAAATCTCTTTTCAAACGCCCTGGCTCCCCCAATGCTGAATGATCTGCTTTGAATTCTGTTCGGAGCTCGTGGGATGCAATGCGTATCCGTCACACCCGCATCCATAAACAGGAGGCACGGCGGCGACACCATGGCAGCATAGCACGTCTCTCTCCTTCTCTCTCTCTCTCTCTCTCTCTCTCTCTTTCTCACTCTCTCTGGCTCCTCTGCTCTCCTCTCTTCTCCTCTCGCCACACTCGATTCGCTCCGACCGTAAAACATCACTTCATTTGCACGCGGAAAGGGTGAAAGGCAGTTGCGGAACAGAAGAGGCGGCCCTCTGGTACCTGGCCAGAAGACGTGGCTCGAGCCAGAGACACACACACACACGCACACGCACACGCACACACGTGCGCGTTCTTGAATCGCAGGGCAAATTGCGATACAGGCGGTCCCCTGCTGGGAACGCTCAGCTTATTAATATTTCAAAAATATGCCGTGTTATCAGGGCAAACACAGCTGCTCCAAAATAAATAAAGTCAAAGATGCAGTTTGGCTGTACACACTCTGTCTTTCATGTGGACCCTTGCGATAACGCAGTGGCAGAAAAAGCCATTGTGCTGTCACACCGACCTTTTCAGTTAGTGTGTGTCTGTTTGTGTGTGTTTGTCTCTCTCTGTCTCTATGTGTATGTATGTGGAGTGTTTAAGTGAATGCATAAGTGTGTGTGTGTGTGTGTGTAACGTGTATGTGAGGATGTGTCTATGTGTGCTTTGGTGTGCTGCAATGTTGGCCCAAAAAAGATTGTCATGTGTGGTCTAGAGTAGTGATCGGGCCCTAAAAAGACACCTCCTGGTGTATATTTAAATATGAAGCCATAGGCAGCCGCCACTCACAGAGTAACCACTCTGCTGTTCTTGAATGGAGGTGCTATGCTGAATATAAATTTAGATTCTGCGTATGAATCCCACACCTTGGCGTTCAGCAACCATGCAAAATGGGCACAAAGAAAGGAAGTCTATTAGGAGACTTTGGAAGCAAACGCTGGATCCTTTCCTTATTATTAATATGCATGGATAAATGGGCGCCCATTCTGCCTGCCAATGTTTTCAGGCAACAATCTGGCTTTGAGACCCTTAATTGGACTACAGTGCACCACCGAAGAAGCTGCCTCATAATTATCACTTAGCTATCACAAAGTACATCAGAGCACTGCACTG